>NC_133134.1:33972555-34275585 GCF_048418815.1 Hemitrygon akajei | reverse complement strand
CTCACTTTTCTGGTGTACTATTCTATTTGTCATTGATTCCATGAGTCAAGGAAATATTTTTCACTCTTTGCTCTATCAAAACTTTACTAAAATTTAAAAACTTAAAATTAAATTTCCTCTTAGTATTCTGTGCTGCAATGGAAATAATCCTGTTATCTCACATCTGTCCTCATTGCTGTTTGCTTGGGAACTCATCCCCAGTCTGTATTGGCAAATGTGCTATGTAGTGGCATGAGCTAATTGCTCTTTGCATTCACTTTAGTGAAATGAATTTTGAAGGGAGATTACATTGTGCTGACTCCACTGTATACTGCCTTAGACATTACTGACCAGTGATGAATTTCCAGATGATAGATTTTCATCCTTCACACAATTCTAGTGAATTCTTGACTACAATGATGTCCTTGTACCCTAAATGAGGCACCTGTAATTATAAAGCGTATTCTTCCTGTGATTTAACTGAAGATTTGTATATATTCATAATTATTTTTATTTCTCCACCCTACTGATTTGTTTAAATTATGACTGTACCTGTGCTCTCAAACTTTGGGAATAACTAACCTATATTAATCCTTCCATACAGAGAATGCAGGAAAGAAGATAAACAGGGTTATTGTGCTGCATACCCATGTTAACCAACTTTATCAAAACTGATAAAGGTGAGGCTTGTTAAAGGAGCCAGTGCCATTTCAGCTGTGAACTGAGCTGCACAGCCTCTAAGCAAAAAGGGAAAAGAGGCCCAAAACAGAATTGTGATCGTATCAAATGCGATTTTTAAAAAACTATTTGAAATCTTTCAGAAAGAATAGACAGTGGCTTCATTTGTCTTGCACATGATTCTATTTTAATTATGAACGTTAATACCCCAGAATATACAGCTGATGGTGAAGCAATAGTGCTCAGTGCAGTCGTCAATACAGCTGTGGGAAATCTCTGACAATGCTGTCATGTCTCAACCTCTGACTCCCTGAGAAAAAATCCCACTGACATCCTGTCTATGGGACTTTTCCAAATAACAACAGTGAATTTCTCTTAATTTGCTGCACATTAGTTAACTCCTCTGATACAATAGTCTCTTGAATCAGAAATGAACAATTATTTCTACGTTGATTTCAGTAAGAAACAGATGGCATCTGAGACATTGGGATTTGTCACTGACTGAACTTGTACGCACACAACAAATCCCCACAAGAACTCAACACTTTATAAGAACAGGAAAAGTTCCCACTCCTCAAAGAGTATGCGATTGTGCATCACAAGAAGAATTTTCTCATGTTTTGTGTTCAAGTTTTTGAGAAGCACACTTGATTCATTTATCTTTAGAGCCTACACTGACAAACGTGTACAGCAACCCAGAGGAAATTATCTTATGGGACAAGGGCTATCGTCACGTGGCTCCATACACTGGGGTATCTATGATTTGCAGCAGCTTAGCAAGTGTACAGAGGGAGTCATACAAGTGTTAGCATCACAGCGGATGCTGAAGGTGGAATTCTGTTGCCTGAATCAGTCCAGGGACTGCTTGCTATACAGAACAGTGGAGATTTCATTGTCTGCACTCGCATGCCGTTTAAAGACAGCAGCTGGTGCTGGACGTCGAGAAGCAGGAAGACCAGAGTCCAAGGACCATAACTGGAACCACGAGGATGGCAATGGCAAAAGAAGGTGTACTCCTTCTCACCATCTTCGTCTCATCTGCCAGGTGAGTGCAGGAGGCAGGCAATGCTTGTACAGGCTGAGAGTTTACAGTGGTACTTGTGAGTTTGGGAACACTGTAAAATTTTCTCTATTTCTGCATAACTAAAATCTGATCACATCTTCCTGCAAGTCCTAAAACTAGATAAAGAGAACCCAATTAAATAAATAACACAAAACAACATTATACTTGTTAATTTATTTACGGAGAAAAATGATCCAATATTGCATGTATTTGTTGGAAAAAGAATGTGAACCTTTGCTTTCAGTAACTGGTGTGACCCCCTAGTACAGCAATAACTTCGACCAAACATTTCCGGTAACTGTTGATCAGCCCTGCACTTCGTGCTATTCATCCTTACAATACTGCTTCAATTCTGGGATGTTGGTGGGATTCCTTGAATGAACCGCTTGCTTGGGGTCCTTCCACAACAGTCCTTTGACTCGGCCATTCCAAAGCATAAATTTTCTTCTTTTCCAACCACTCTGTTGTTGCTTTTCTCTTGTCTTTCAGATCATTATCTTGTTGCATTATCCAAAATTCTATTTAGCTTCAGGGGATGGACTGCTACCTTGACATTCTCATGTAAAGCATCTTGATACAATTTTGAATTCATTGTTCCTTCAATGATTACAAGCTGGCCAGGCCCTGAGGCAGCAAAGCAGCCCCAAACCATGTTGCTCCTTCCACCATGCTTCACCATTGGGATGAGGCTTTTGTGTTGGTGTTCAGTGCCCTCTTTCTTCCAAACATAGCAATTTACATTTTTGCCAAAAAGTTCAACTTTCGTCTCATCTGTCCACAGAACGTTGTCCCAGATGCCTTATAGAACATTCAGGTGGTCTTTTGCAAACTTTAGACATGCAGCAGCTTTTTTTCTGGACAGCAGTGATTTCCTCCATGATGTCCTTCCATGAACAACATTCTTGTTCAATGTTTTTCTTAAGAGGACACATCAAAAGAGACCTTAGCAAGTTCTAGAAATTTCTTCAAGTCTTTTGCTGTTACTCTTGCATTCTTTTTCTCCTCCTTCAACATTACACATTGTGCTCTTAGTGTGATCTTTGCAGGATGTCCAGTCCTAGGGAGAGTAACAACAGTACTGAGCACGAAGTACGCTGCAGATGCTGTGGTGAAATCAAGACGTACAAACAAGCTGGATGAACTCAGCAGGTCGGGCAGCATCCGTTGAAAGGAGCACCTACGCTCCATCCGCCATAACAGGCAGGATCTCCCGGTTACCGCTCACTTCAACTCTCCTTCACATTCCCATTCGGATGTGTCCATACATGGCCTCCTGTACTACCATGATGAGGCCAAACTTTGGTTGGAGGTACAACATCTCATATACCGTCTGTGTAGACTCCAGCCCCTTGGTATGAACATCGAATTCTCCAACTTCTGGTAATTCCCTCCCTCTCCCTTCCTCCACCCCACCTTCACTCTGCCTGCTCTTCCAGCTCCCTATCACCTCGCTCATGACTCTGCCTTCGTCTACTACCCATAGTGCTTTCCCCTTAGATTCCTTCTTCACCTCTCCTGCCTATCCCCTCCCTGCTTCCCCTCCCCCACCCCTTGATCTTCCCTCTGATTGGTTTTTCACCTGGCACATTCCACTCTCACCCCACCTTCTTTATAGGGCCCCTGCCCCCTCCTTCTTTAGTCCTGACGAAGGGTCTCGGCCCGAAACGTTGACTGCTCCTTTCAACGGATGCTGCCCAACCTGCTGAGTTCATCGAGCTTGTTTGTATGTCTTGATCAGTACTGAGTTTCTTCCATCTGTAGACAACTTTTCTTACTGTGGACTGATGAACACTCAGGTCTTTCAAAATACTTTTATAGCCTTTTCCAGCTTCATACATCAGTACAATTCTTCTTCTTAGGTCCTCTGAAAGTTGTTTTGATCAAGGCATGGTGCATGTAAACAGATCTTTCCTGAGAAGAGCAGGTTCTGACTTTGTGTAACTTTTTTATAGAGCAGATCACCTTCACAACCCACACCTCCAATCTCACCTCATTGATCGGAACACCTGAGTCCAAGTAGCTTATGTAGAAGGCATTACCCAGAGGTTCATATACATTTTCCAAAAAAAAATGTAATACTGGAACATTTTTATCAATAACTAATGAACAAGTATAATAATTTTTGTATTTTTTTTAAATTGGGTTTTCGTTATCTAGTTTTACTACTTACATTAAGATCTAATCACATTTTAGGTCTTAGTTATGCAGAAATAGAAAAAAAATCCTACAAGGTTCACAAGCTTTCTAGTACCACTGTAAGTAAAGAGAAAATACAATTTCCTGATGCAAGTGACCATCTCCAGAACAAAATCCTTTATATCAATATTTATGACCTTATTTTCCTAAATGTACAAAGAAATCAAACATCTAATATGAAGGACTGACAGGTACTCAGCATTAAACATGCTTCACTTTCTTTAAACTAACATACACATGTAACAGGAATGAAAACTTTTCACTGAGGAAGAGTTGACTCATGCTCTACAATTACAGATGCTTGGAAAAGTCAACTCGTTAATAGGTACAAAGCTCAATGCATTGAGAAGGTGTTTTTTTGGTTTCTAGCATCACGTGTAATGATGAATCTTGCAGAAAGTATCAGAGTTTTGAGGTGTGTGAGAGTGCACAAAACTGTGGCAATCTAGTGGGTGGACCGTGGAAGGAGAGGGTGCAAGGAGAAAGGAGAGGAACAAGCAGTATAGTGTACGACTGAAGCTGGGGAGAGGAAGGCTTTGGAGGGAAGTGTCTGTGGGTAAGTGGGTGGGGTTTATGTAATGGAGTGACATGAATGGTTAAGAGTATCAAGGAGAGGATATATGAGGGGCTGTAAGGTGAAAGAAATGGACAAGGGCATCTAAGTTTGATCCCACCAGTATATGAGTCTAGATATTCACCAAAGGGTACTCTAACACATATCTATTGCCATGTATGTATTAATGTTCCTGCAGTGGAGCCTGCTCTCCAGTTGTCTTAGTCCTCTTGTGCCCAGACTACAACCTTGTTCTGTCAAATCGGTGCGCTAGGTAATGTGCAATAACTTCTGACATTTAAAAAGAAATAATGCATGTGGATTTTGCACTTCTCACTATGAAGTCTGGCACCCATCCAGAACATCAGGATATTGGTGGACAGATCAAAAGAGACAACTGCAATGGACAGACCACATAATTTGTGTATCCAGACCCAGACTCTTAAAATGGAGCATGATGTGACAGGGGCATCTGAGAAGACAACGTTCTCAGTCTCCTTGGAAAAAGTGTAGCTCATGGGAAACTCTGCCCATTATTATTCAACTTGGAGAAACAATATTTGGGATAAAATGGAGTCTCTTCATTGGGAAACATATAAAAATCCTGCATAAATTGGGAAAAGGGTAGATCACATTCCAACAAAGCTTCTGCTTCCCCTACTATATGTCTCCTGCTCCATTTGTGACTGGGTCAGTGGTTCCTACATTGATTTCAACAGTACCTTAGAACCCACAGAATGAAATAGAAAAGTTCCTCAACCTTGATTTCATGAGTAAGAAGAAGCCATATGTTAAGGAGGCCACACACACAAAATGCTGGAGGACTTCTGCAGGCCTGGCAGCATCAATGGAAAAGAGTAAGCAGTTGATGTTTCAGGCCAAGCCCTTTCATTCTCTTGTTTGTTGAGGCCATTCAACCCGTCATGGTTTTCCCAGATTGTTATCAGGGCTACTTAATTAGTCCACTTCCTCTGTCCTTTATAGCCCTTTGTCGTACTTTCAAGTATATATCCAAAACTCCAGGGAAAAATAATATTGTTCATTCTGCCAGCATCACCTTTCTCGGTACATTTTTGATCACAGGCACTGCCACAAAATGTGTTTTTCATGTTGACTTTGGTTCTTTTGCTAAATATTCTAACACAGTATAGCATCCTAATCCCAAGTCGCATATCCATATGACCATTTAAGTGAGGCATTGGATAACAGACATTCTTTTGTAATTTTGAGAGGGAGTTATTCTGTTGACTCATACCTTTGAATGGTAGCAACTCAGTGTTAGAATCTTTCCCCACTGAGAGTTCAAAATACACATAGTAAAACAGCGGTAATAAATGAGGAGCAAGGTAAATGATACTATGAACATGGAATTTGCGTCCTACAAAGTGAAACCCAATAGCATAAATGGCAGTGATGTTTCACTACCAGATGAACTCAATGCATTCTATACCCACTTTAAAAGGGAGAACACAACTACAGCTGTGAAAATCCCTGCTGCACCTGATGACCCTGTGATCTCCATCTGAGAGGCCAATATTAGGGTGTCTTTAAAGAGAGTGAACCCTCACAAGTGGAAGGTCCCAATGGTGCACTTGCAAAGGCTCTGAAAACCTGTGCGAGCCAACTGCCGGGGGTATACAAGGACATTTTCAACCTCTCACTGATATGGACGGAAGTTCCCACTTGCTTCAAAAAGGCAACAATTACACCAGAGTCTAAGAAGAATAACGCGAGCTGCCTTAATGACTATCGCCCATTAGCACTCACATCTACAGTGATGAAATGCTTTGAGAGGTTGGTCATGACTTGACTGAACTCCTGCCTCAGCAAAGACCTGGACCCATTGCAATTTGCCTATCGCCACAATAGGTCAACGGCAGATGCAATCTCAATGGCTCACCACACAGCTTTACACCACCTGGACAACACAAACAGGATGTCAGGATGCTGTTCATCAACTATAGCTCAACGTTTAACACCATCATTCTCACAATCCAGACTGAGAAGTTACAGAACCTGGGCCTCTGTACCTCCCTCTGCAATTGGATCCTTGACTTCCTAACTGGAAGTCCACAGTCTGTGCAGATTAGTGATAACATATCCTCCTCACTGACGATCAACACTGGCACACCTCACAGGTGTGTGCTTAGCCCACTGCTCTACTCTCTCTATACCCATGATTGTGCGGCTAGGCATAGCTCAAATACCATCTATAAATTTGCTGATGATACAACCATTGTTGGTAGAATCTCAGGTGGTGATGAGAGAGCGTACAGGAGTGAGATTATGCCAACTAATGAGGTGGTGCTGCAGCAACAACCTGGCACTCAACGTCAGTAAGACGAAAGTGCCGATTGTGGACTTCTGGAAGGGTAGAATGAAGAAACACATACCAATCTTCATAGAGGGATCAGAAGTGGAGAGAGTGAGCATTTTCAAGTTCCTGGGTGTTAAGAACTCTGAGGATCTAACCTGGTCCCAACATACTGATGCAGTTATAAAGAAGTCAAGACAGCAGCTATACTTTATTAGAAGTTTGAAGGGATTTAGTATGTCAACAAATGCATTCAAAAACTTCTGTAGATGTGCCGTGGAGAGCATTCTGACAGGCTGCATCACTGTTTAGAATGGGGAGGCGGCTACTGTACAGGACCAACAAAAGCTGCAGAGGGTTGTAAATCTACCCAGCTCCATCTTGGGTACTAGCCTACAAAGTACCCAGGACATCTTCAAGGAGTGGTGTCTCAGAAAGGCAGCATCTATTATTAGGGATCTCCAGCACCCAGGGCATGCCCTTTTCTCACTGCGACCATCAGGTAGTAGGTACAGAAGCCTGAAGAAACGCACTCAGCGATTCAGGTACAGTTTCTTCCCCTCTGCCATTGAATTCCTAAATGGACATCGAACCCTTGGACACTACCTCACATTTTTTTATTATATAGCATTTTTTTTTTGCATGATTTTTAATCTATTCAATATATGGATACTGTATAAAATATACTGAATAAGATTCATTTATCATTATTATTACTATTTTCTTCTATATTATGCATTGTGAAGTTAACACATTTTGTGTCATATGCCGCTGATAATAAACCTGATTCTGATTCTGAAATCAGCCTGCATTTTTACTCAACACTTAACTCAAAATATATCTTTTACATTTGCCAACCCACTTGGGACAGTGACTTTCCTTTACTGATTACAGACTGCCTCCACATCTGCTCATCCTGTCAGACAACAGCTGCATAATTTATGTTCCAAACCATTCACAAGACAAGCCTTTTCCTCTATATCAAATGTAACACCATACCAAATTTTGTGAAAAAGATAACATCCTTAATAGTTCCATCAAACATTGATACAGAACAACATTTAATGAAGTTAAGAGAATGGGAAAGCAATTAGGTGAAACTGTGACCAGCAGAATGGTAGTCACTAAATATGGGGAGGTTATAAAATTGCATTGTCTTGCAAGAGTTAATTTTGTTCAATAATTAATGATCCCTTTTAGTGCAAAAAATAATTGTATAGTATAATGCCAGATGGTAAACATAACTTAAATGCAACTTGCCATTTGTTAGTTGGGTCACTCTAGCAGTACTCAATTAATGGAAGATCTTCTTATTATGTGTTAAACAAATTGTATTAGGAACAATGGAAGTAAACTAGGGCCTGCTTAACAAATTTGATAAGTCGAGCTGACACTTCAGATATTATCTAAACTCCTCGTGCTAAATGGCTTTGAGCCCTAAAGAAAGAAATTATGAGATGGGCCTCCTTTCTCAGCCTGTTTCACATCAATATCCATGATATGATTGATTGCCTGTTAAAAATTCTACATTTGCTAAGAATTAATTTGGAAAATTTTGTCAAATACAGACAGTAGTTCTGCAACATCAGTGGAGATTTAGGCCTGATTATTCATGCACTGTCATCAATTATTAAATAATCATTAAAATGGTTTTGTTATTCAGCTGTTATCCTTGTGATTTTAACAAAATGTTGAAGGATTTATAATTATGTGACACTGTAATGACCTTATCCCATCATTTTGGGTTAATTAGCAATGTAATTATTGGTTTTCCTTTATGTTAAATAGAGATGCAACAAGACCATTTCATTTTTATACATGACAAAGAGGAATTGAGGAATAAAAGTACTTATTCAAAAGGCAAATATGTTAGTTTCTTCAAATTTTGTTGGCAGTCCGTAAGAGAAAAGGCAACTGTATATACTCCTTCAAGCCAAACTTAGGAAGGAGGTATATGTAGTAAGGGATTATTTTTTGGGGGGCTGCAGGGGGAGGGGTTATAGTGGGACTGATCAGGGATTTATTTACTTACTGTACTTGAGAGGGATTATAACTACATTTGTTACTTCTATTTGCACACTTCTGTTCCAGGATCAATTTAATGAGATTATCATCACTTCATGTCAGGGCCCTTTGAAAGGAAAATAAATTGCAGGACCAAGAAGAGAGAGCAGAAGGATGGGTCAAGCTGGATTGTTCGCGGGTAAAGCTAGCACAAGTTTGATGGGCCAAGTGGCCTCCTTTCATTTTTCAAAGCAAGAATTGTAGAATTCAGTGCCTCCCTCAGCACATATTCCAGCCTCGAGTTACGCCAGAGAAGTCAACTTACACCAGGGTGTACACCAGAATGCATTTTCACTAAGTTGATTTTTTTTTCCAGTAGCAGTTAATGTCCCACTAAGTATGCATCCCAGCTGAAGAGCTATTGAAATTCTGAGGATAGACACATATGAAATGATTGACACTGGAAAAAAAGGTCACAATTGGAGAGCTAGGACAGGCAGGATCCTTTTTAAGTAACAATAACACTGAAGTAAAGACCAGCTTCATTTTAATAATGCCCCATGCTGTTTACAGTCCTTGGATCTGCATATGAATTTTACACAAGTGATGTCAAGATATGTATTGGGCAATGTCTGATATCATTGCACAGTATTCATTGTGTACACATGTTATACACCTGCTGTGTGGTCATTGTGCACATGTGTCATATAAATGCGTGTATTTGACCTGTACAGGAATGATGTGGTAAACAACTGTGCTATCCACATACAAAATTCAATTATAGTTAGCTTTTGGGTATTGAATTAGATTAATTTCTGGAGAACAAAATTGTCTCAGATGATAAGGAGCATCTGAGGATTATTAAAGATCTTTAAAAAATATTAAATAAGCATCTAGTTATTAATAATCAGAACTTTGCTGCAAACATAAATAACATAAAAGAGTAACTTCCTTTATTCTTGCAGCTGCAAAGTCTCAATTGAAATGAATGAGCTTGTGTATTCTGTATCAGGTCCTAAACTTGTCTGTATTAATGTGAGCAAGTGCTGACAGTTCATCATGAAACTACCTGAATTTTCTATCAAGATTCAGCCCATTGTGAATTAGCAACTGTGGAAATTGAATTGATTACAGTACTTGAAAACAAATTTACATTAGAGGGAAATGTACTAGAATAAAGTAATAACTAAAATCTATGTGAATAGAGTCTAAATCATTTCTGAAGAGTGAGTTTTCAACATTAATCACATTTTCTGGATAAAGGATTGCAAAGTAAATGACAGGATGTATGAAACAAAATAGTAATTTTAGATTCTAATACTTTATGGTGTTTTTAGATTTAAAAATCACCTTCAAAGTAATTTCCCATTGTTTATCCTTTCATAAAATTATCTTAATTCATTAATAATGGCATTGAAACAAATTGTAAATTAATTTCCAATAATCAAGTGGGCATTGTGAAAGGTGAGGAATATGGAAGAATGATTTGGTTCAGCAGTTCTTTCACTGATCAGAAGTAATCTGGCTCCTTGCAAACTGGTTTGAGGTAATACTTCAAAAAATTCAGAGGTTTTGAGTAATTATTATTTTAGTTCAAAGTCCAAATTATATCCTTAAGGAGGATATTTCCTCTCCTATTTTCCATATATTTCAAGTTCAGAGATTTTATATATATCTATAAATATATATTTAACGGAAATGCAAAAAAATTAGAATATTACCAATACTACTACAGTATTCTAAAACTGTATATTGGTCCCTAATACTTATTGATGGAGGAATTCATCTAGTGTATGTAATGAACAAAATCAGTGAAGACACCTCGTGCAGATTATAGGCTGCATTCATATTCTGTAATATTATCGATCAATGCATTCTCTAAATCTTCATTTTCATTATAACATTCAAGATGATTGTCAATGCCTTCAAATTCTTTGTAGCTTCCAACTTGTTGAAGTAGTGAAATCATTTCATTTTCACTCTTGGCCGTTTCTGGCATCTCCAAGCCTGAATGCTTGAAACCACAGCGAGCAAAACTATGGTATTTGGAATTGTCATACTGATTATTTCTCACAACCTCTCAGTTACAAAAATCACTGTTTTTTGAATGTAAACACATGCAACTGAAGCTATTTAAAAACTGTTCGTTCAAAGCACAGTGGAGCATCTAAAAGTCATGCTAGTGCAGGTGTGACACTAAATAGAATCTCTTCGGCAAATTTCCTGCCCCAATTAAGTGGCATAGTGTTCTATATTTAACAAAAGCATTTGGGTTGGGCTATGCTATGCTGGCCTGGCTCAATAATTTACTCAGATCAGTTTGACTCAATGTCAGTGGATAATGGCTGTGTTAGATAAACACCAAGCCAAAAGGTGGAAGAGGTATTGACCCAAGACGGCGGATAACTTCCAGGTGCTGATTTCAAACTCTCCTTGATGTTAACAGTAGGATGTGAGACTGTAAGAATGTGGACAAAGAGCATTGTTTAGGCTTGGGAAGTAATTGTGAAGCTTTGCTTTCAAGTTTGCCTTAGTGTTGCTGTCAGGTGGTGACATCTGTCCATGGAGAATAGATGAGGGACCGAATCTAATACTTGGAGTTTTTCTTCTGCATGTTATTATTAAGCTTGACTTCATACAGGTAGAAGGTAATAGCACACACAGAATGCTATTAAAGGAACTCAGCAGGCCAAGCAGCATCTATGGAAAAGAGTACAGGTGACATTTCGGGCCGTGACTCTTAACCAGGACTAGAGAAAATAAACAATGAGGAGTCAGAGTTAGAAGGTGGGGGAGGGGAGAGAGAAAGACAAGATGAGAGGTGAACTGGAAAAGGAGGGGAGTGGTAAAGTAAAGAGCTGGGAAGTTGCTTGGTGAAAGAGATACAGGGCTGGAGAAGGGGGAACCTGACAGGAGAGGACTGAAGGCCATGGAAGAAAGAAAATGGGGAGGAGCACCAAAGGGAGGTGATGGACGGGTAAGGAGATAATATGAGAGAGAAAAAGAAAATGGGAATGGTGAAGATTGGGGGAGAGGGGCTTTACTGGATGTTTGAGAGATTGATGTTCATGCCATCAGGCTGGAGGCTACCCAGATGGAATGTAAGATGCTGCTTCTCCAACCTGAGTGTCGCTTCATCACAGCAGTAGAGGAGGTCATGGACTGACATGTCACAATGGGACTGGGAAGTGGAATTAAAATGGGTGGCCACTGGGAGATCCTGCTTTTTCTAACAGACAGTGTCAGTGCTTGGCGAAGCAGTCTCCCGATCTACGTCGGGTCATACTGGAAGCACCAAATATAGTGGATGATCCCAACGGACTCACCTGGGAGGACTGTTTGGGGCCCTGAATGGTAGTGAGGGAGGAGGTGTATGGGCAGATGTAGCACTTGTTCCACTTGCTTCTCTTAATTCTTCTGTCCCCACTGCATCTGCTCTCAGGATGAGGCTTTTCATTGCAGAACAAAGGAGGTGCCCTCCTCCTTCTGTTACGAACCCTGTAACTGGGTGTTTTACCAGCAAAGATAGGAGTAGCCGTTGAAGTCTGATGATACTATTTTTAACAGTATTTATTAGTAAAAATACACAAAAATAATATCAATACAAATATACAGATAATATACGTCGTCAATACTAAACCTAAAAAGTGCGGGTATAATAATAATCAATAAGAAACAAGCTCTATCGTTGTCTAGGGGATAATGAATTGTCCAATGGAAATCTAAAGTTCATTTCAGTTCATATAGGCTGCACCCGTTGTTTGTTTGTCGCTGTGTTGCAATTGTTGGAGAGAGAGAGAAATAGAAAAACTTGCCGGCTTTCCTTGTTACAATCTTGATCCGTATCCGTCCTTTAGCGAGACTGTTCCGTGGAGGACACGTCACCCAGGCAAGGGTGGACACACACACAAGCCCCCTCATCGATCTCGTAGCGTTTCTCCTGGTGCGTCTGATGGGTGTTCCCCAGACCCTCCTTTTATCCCTATTCACAGGGTCTCAGATGTCAATCAGGTTGGGATGATGCAATCCCTCAACCAGACCACTCGGGCTGCCCCGAGGGGTTTCAATGAATAATACAGTACTCAATACACAATTCCCCCTTCAAGAGACAATAGCAGTAATCTCTCTCTTTGTCAAATAGGAGACATTCCACCTTGTGTATTCTGCGTTGTCTCTCTCATCACTGGATTGTAAACTGTATGACTTAACAAATATTTATCTTCATCTATTTTTAAAAATTTCTTCAGTGACACTTTTGTGATGAATAGGTCTGTAGCCATGTTGGCATTAACCTGGAGGAGCAGGTCAATTTTATCCAATCCCTGGACTCAAGTGTGTATGACACATCTCTTGTGTCAATGGTGAATCGGGGGTTGGAGTGGGAGCCCAGAATTGTCTACATCTATTCTCCAGTGCTTTCCATTCATCTGTGGAAATTATGTGGCTGCCTGACATTTCTTAACAGAACTGTTGGCTAGTGTTGGGCTGCACTGACCTATTGATTCTTATCAATTCTGCGTTTCGTTGACTTTGTCATTTTATGCTCAAAGATCTAAAGATTTAAATTGTGTTCAGCTGAGAGTTCAGGAGATATTCACCAAATTGTGTAATCGCCATTCGAAGTTGCGAGATACAGGCATTACCCTAAGAGAAGTCACTCAAACTGCTTATGGAGGTGATTATCACCTCTCTACACTAAACTTGTAGTTCTGCTTGATTTGCAAACCAATCAATAAGTAATTAAACTTTTGTTGTTACTGGTAGGTAAAAATGCTGCTTGGTGGTAATAATTTATATCAATACAGTTGGACCTTAGTAAGTGTATAACAAATTGACCTAAAAGTATAGTCATTTAATCATGATTTCTGAAGATGGTTTATAACTGAATAATCAGCTCTTGTTGCTCAGCCCACTTAAGCAGTCATGCTTGCAACGGAATCTAATTTGGAACCAATCATTTTGTAATAATAAATAGAATTTTAACATGAGTGATGTACAAGGAGATGATTGATTTTCTTGAAGAACAATATTTAATGTTTAAGTGTAATAAAGCATTTAAAAGTTGGGAACATTTGTGGATATTAATTTAATATTTGTATGGTTCGATAAAAGATTCTCTGTCATGAAATTGAATGGGAAATAATTTGGCACGTCTGAAAACTGTGCTTTGATCAGATGGATGATCTTCTAGAGTCAACTGTACAATATTTTTATTCAGTCTCCCTATTTAATTCTTTATTGCTGTTGCATGGAGGGAATCCTTGTATTAAACGTGTGTCTAATAGAAATGTTAAAGTTATTTGGACTGTGAATAATGTAAAGGCCAAGGTTACATTCACAAGGAAATTAGATACATGAAACTCTCCAAAGCCTATACTACAATTAATGTGTTCAGTAAACCTTTCATGACTCAGGAGAATACTATCTTAATTTGTATCTAATAAACCATCACTTAGGTTCCCCGTTGAACCACGAGTCCAAACTAATGGATCTCAGGAAGCTTAGTCATTATTTTAAGTTAGATACAAAGACAGGAGAGAGAAAAAATATTCACACATTTGTTCTTCCTGGCTCTGATCTTCCAATCTGACATTATCACCTCTATTGACAAAATACTGTAGCACTCAATGAAGAGATCTTGCTGGCTTTTGTTAAGCTCTGTGAGCTGGCCACATCCAGCTAATGTCCCCAGTGACCATAGATATCTATGTCTCTAGGCAGAATAGAAGTATTGATCCTGTAAGAGAAAGCCATAAAAACAAGCTAGCATGTGGTGGAATGTAAATTCAAATCATTAGTTTTCTAGGATTATCTGCAAGGGATCAGGAGCCCTTTGAATTAGCAACAATAAAACCTAAGTCTTTTTTTAATGTAATGAGATGGTCAAAATATACGTGGAAATTTGAATGCATATTGGTCAAGCTTTAAGAATAATTTATTACTTGTGATGATGGAAGAGTGAGAGAATACTTAAACTCTTCCAAATATAATTGTCTAAATTTTAATTTAGAGTGGAAATTTTCTGAGTGGGGGCCTGGGTGAGGTTTTAGTTCCTGGATCCTCAAAGGCGCATGCTCAGACAGCAGTAATCCTGGAGGTGTTGAGAATGGAAATGTTGGGTGAAAGATGGCTCCACACTGAAAGTAAGGGGAGACGTGCCTCTGTTATGTAAGTTGCAGGTTGCAGGTTTACTTATTTAGCGGTAAAGCGTAGCGTAGCCCTTTCTGGCTCTTTGAGCCATACTGCCCCAGGAACACCACAACGCCGGTTAACCCCAACCTAATCAGTTTCCAGATAACCAATTAACCCACACAGTGCATCTTTGGACTGTGATAGGAAGCTGGAGCACCCAGGGAAAACCCATACGTTCCACGAGGAGGACGTACAGAGACTCCTTACAGAACGGCACCAGAATTGAACTCTAAACTCCAGAACGTCCGGAACTGTAATGAAGCCGCAGTAACCACTACACTACCATGGCACCCAATATGTTTTGGCTAGTTTTTATTTAACTATTTGGAGATAGAGGCCCTTCTGACTCTACAAGCCTGCCTCGCCTAATTACAACAATGCAACCAATTAACCTTTTTGGGATGTGGGAAGAAATCGGAGCACCCAGAGAAAATGAATGTAATCTTGTGGAGAATGTACAGACACCTCACAGGCAGTGGCAGGAATTGAACCCTGCTTCCTGGCACTTTAATAGTGTTATGCCCACTGCTACTCTACCATGGACCTTATTACAAGGGTTTCATGATCATGGAAGATGAGAGCTTTGGGCAAGGTCAAAGTTATCAACCACATTAAACTTCAAGGAGCGAAACTGCTATCAGTTTCTAAATTCACATGGTGGGGAATGAGATTTGTATTCAAGTCCATGATGCCTTTAGAACCAAACATTATTTAAATATTTTTTCTTTTAAGAGGTTAAAAGTCAAAGTCAAAGTAAATTTATTATCAGAGTATGCATATGAAACCTTGAGATTTATTTTCTTACAGGCATTCAGAGAAGAACAAAGAAATACAACAAAATCAATGTAAAACTATATACAAAGTCTAACAAACAGCCTTTGTGCAAAAGAAGACCATCTGCACAAATACAATAGTAATACTTATAAATAAGTAAATAAATAATATTGAGAATATGAGTTGTAGAGACCTTAAAAGTGAGTCCATAGGTTCTGGAGTCAATTCAGAGTTCAGGTGAGTAAAGTTGGTTCAGGAGCCTGATGATTCCCATCAAAGAAGGATCACAATCGGATAGAAGATCAACTACAATGGAGTAGAAATGTGTGAGTAAATCTGTAAGCCAAACAGATACAAATTCACCTCTAATTTTACATATTTACTTATATGTAATGACATCAGTTTATTTCCGAAATGAAATAGTGTAGCAAGTCTCTAATTGTGCATTGTTGACAACTTTATGTTGCAAATTCAATGTTAACTTTTATCTTCATAGCAATACTACTCCAAGTCCTCTTGCCAAAGAGATTATAAGTATGGCCCCTCACTAGGAAGCTCTCTGGGTTCTGCTTTTGGCATTTTCGTTGAGCTAGAGATCTTGACCTTGGATATCTCAGTACATCAGCTTCCTTGTGGTTAATCCTGCTAATAGTTCTGCTGTATCATGAAGTTGCACATATGTCCTGAATTGTGTATGTCTGTAAACACAAGAGCCATGGAACTGTCAGACAGAATCTGCAGAGAGACAGCAGATAACATCCAGTTGTCCTTAGAATTGTTTGAGTTAATGTATCAATTGTGTTGATTTTTTCCCACTTTATGATGCAAATCATGACAGAATATTTGCATTACTTGTGAATTTCAGGATCGGAATCAGAATCAGGTTTAATATTATCGGCATATCTTGTGAAAATTGTTATCTCAGTGCAGCAGTATAATGCACATGATAATATAGGGGGAAAAAGTAAATCAATTACAGTGTGTATATATATATGAATATTAAATTGTTAAATTTAAAGTGGTGCAAAAACAGAAATAATATATTTTTTTAAAAAGTGAGGTTCAATGTCTATTTAGGAATCGGATGGCAGAGGGGCAGAAGCTGTTCCTGAATTGCTGAGTGCATGCTTCAGGCTTCTGAGAAGAGGGCATGACTTGGGTGATAGGGTCCTTAATAATGGAAGCCACCATTCTGAGGCAACACTCCTCGAAAATGTCTTGGATATTCTGGAGGCCAGTGTCCAAGATAGAGTTGACTAATTTTACAACTTTCTGTAGCTTCTTTTGATGCTGTGCAGTAACCCCTCCAGACCAGACAGTGGTGCAGCCTGTCAGAGTGCTCTCCATAGTGCATCTGGAGAAGTTTTCGAGTGTTTTCAATGACAAACCAAATTTCCTCAAACACCTAATGAAGTACAGTATAGCAGCTGTTTTGCCTTCTTTATAATTGCATCAATATGTTGGGACTAGGTTAGATCTTTAGAGATATTGACACCCAGGAACTTGAAATTTCTCACTCTCTCCTCTTCTGATCTCTCTGTGAGGATTGGTTTGTGTTCCCTCATATTACCCTTCCTGAAGTCCGCAATCAGCTCTTTCATCTTACTGGTGTTGAGTGCAAAATTGGTGCTGGGACACCACTCAACTAGTTGGTATATTTTGCTCTCATATGCCCTCTTGTCTCCATCTGAGATTCTGCTAACATTGTTTGTATCATCAACAAATTTATAGATCGAATTTGAGCTACACCTAGCCACACAGTCATGGGTAGAGAGAGGGTAAAGTAGTGGGCTAAGCACAAATCCCTGAAGTGTGCCAGTGTTGATCACCAGCGAGGAGGAGATATTATTACCAATCCACACAAATTGTGGTCTTCTGGTTAGGAAGTCATAGTTCCAATTGCAGAGTGAGGTACAGAGGCCCAGGTTCTGGAGCTTATTTGTCAGGACTGTGGGAATGATGGTGTCAAATGCTGAGCAATGGTCAACAAACAGCATCCCAACAAAGGTGTTTATATTGTCCAGGAGACCTAAGGCCATGTGGGCCTTAACCCTAACCAGAACATAGTAGAATAATCCTCTTTTATCATAGTCATTTACTTACAAAGGCTGGAATTACATAATTGCTTTAGATTTCTTTCTGGTTATTATTTATTGAGAGCTTTCTTCATGGTGTCCCAAATTTCTTTGGATCATCAGTCTTTGCTTCCTGCAAATAAAAGGCACTCTCGTCATTGTATTTATGTAACCACTCTGTGTTCATGTGCTGTACATTATGGAATTCTATTAATTATTTTTAAAAGGAATGGAAAAATCCATACTCAAGTTTAAGCTTTACAGCAGATATATGTTAAATGTTTCATTTCCCATAAATGCTTTGAATTAGAAGTTTGGTCTGAAATGGATCACCTCACACTTTGCTGTTTAGAAATCTGTCTGCCATGGCTTTGCCCATTCAGTTAATCTATCAATGTCCTTTTGTAAATTTATTCTCCCGTTTAGATTACTTACTATGCTCCCAATCATCGTACCATTGGCAGACTTGGATATATGGTTCTCCATTGTGCTATTTGAGACATTAATAAATGAAATGAATAGCTAAAGCCCCGGTTCAGGTCCTTGTGGGATACACTAGTCATTTCCTTCCATTCAACCACATACCCATTTTCTCCTAACTCTGCCTTCTACCACCTAATTAATCACCAAACGAGGTCTAAAATTTCACTTCAATTTTCGTTAGCAGCCCTTTATGCGAGACCTTATCAAACTTTTCCTGGCAGTCCTTATAAACTATATCCATATACTTTCTCTGGTCTGCTGTTTTTTTGTGACAACCTTGAAATGTTCATCGTGTTTCTTTGAATGTTACTTACCCTGTAAGATTCATTTTTGGTCCCCTAATCCGCTCAAATTTCTGAAAGTCCTCAGTCATTTTTTCATTAATTACGATTTCCAATATTCTTGCACAAATTTGGACTTGAATTGGACATCTGTATGTTTCATTTCCAATCCCCTAATCTTTCCAAACTAATGAAGTTATATTTCCAGTTTTCCAACTATGGAATATTTCTGAATCAAGGTTTGGAAGATTATGGAAAAGACTTTCACAATGCTGTCACCTGCCTCCTGTAAAATCCTGGGATGGAAATGATCATATTGTAGAATCAAAAAACAAAACCTTGGGTAAACTATATGTTCCATTGTTCTTGCTCAATAAGATCACATTTGATCTTTTACATTAGTTCCACACAATAGCACTCACCCCACATCCCCTGATTCACTTAATAATCAAAAATCTGTTGACTTCAGTCTCAAATGTACTCAGCAAATCAGTTATCTTGGACAGAGAATTTTAAGGATGCACTATGTTCTGGATAAGGGATTATCCCCTGCATTTCTTTTCACCTCTATCCTGAATGGTAGTCCCTTATACTGAGGCTCTGATCCTTGTTTTCAACAGTTTAAAAAAACAAGGAAAAGGTTGGAAATGTTCTGCAGGTCTATGGAAAGAGAATGTGTGTTAATCTTTCAGCATTTGAGACCCTTTGTTCAAGGATATTTCAGGGGATCTGTTAAACTACCAACTGCTGCAACTTGTTAAACATTAAGTAATCTGAGAACTACATTAGAACAAATATTTTAGAAAAGAGAAAAGGCATTTAGTTGCAATTATGCATAGGTATGTTGAGATTGCATCAGGGATATTGTCTACAGGTCTTCTCTCCCTACCAAGGGAAGGATATACATACAATAGAGGAAGTGAAAATTCAACATCTTTACTTCTGGATTGAAAAATTGTACATTGTCCTCTGAGGAGAGATTACGTTGACTAGATCTATATTCTCGAGAATCTATAAAAATGGGAGATGATCTTACTGAGATACATAAAATTCTCAGAGAGCATGAACTGGCTTGTGTCTAACCAATCTCATGGTAGGTTGTGTCTGACCAATCTTCTGGAGTTTTTTGAGGAAGTTACCAGTATATTTGATGAAGACAAGACAGTGGATGTTGGCTGCAAGGACTTTAGCAAGGTCTTTGACAAGGATGGTCAAAAGGGTTCAGTTGCTTGATATTCAATATGAGGTAATAAATTGGATTAGACTTTGTCTCCGTGGGAGAAGCCAGAGAGGGGCGATCCGTGATTGCTTCTCTGACTGGGGGTCTGTAACTAGTGGTGTGCCACAGGGATCGGTGCTGGGTCTGTTGTTGTTTGTCATCTATATCAATGATCTGGATGATAATGTAGAAACTGATTCAATGAATTTGTGGATGACAACAAGATTAGAGGTGTAGTGGATAGCAAGGAAGGCTACCGAAGCTTGCAACAGGATCTGGACTAATGGGAAAGATTGGCTGGGAAATGGCAGGTGGAAGTTAATGCAAACAAGTGTGAGGTGTTACATTTCAGGGGGAAAAACCAGGGTAGGATTGACTTACACGGTGAGTCGTAGAGAGCTGAGGAGTGCAGTCGAACAAAGGAACCTGGGCATATAGATCCATAACTTGTTGAAAGTGGCATCACAGGTAAATAGGGTTGTAAAGAAAGCTTTTGGCACATGGGCCTTCATAAATCAAAGTATTAAATAGAGAAGCTGGGATGTTATGGTGAAGTTGTATAAAATGTTGGTGTGGTCTAATTTGGAGTATTGTGTGCAGTTTGCCCATCTACCTACAGGAAAGATGTCAATAAGATTGAAAGAGTGCAAAGAAAATTTACAAGGATATTGCCAGGGTGTGATAGTCAAAGGCATAGGGAAGGGTTGAATAGGTTAGGACTTTATTTCCTAGAGCATAGAAGAATCAGGGAAGATTTGATAAAGGTATACAAAATTTCAAGGGGTAGAGAAAGGGTAAATGCAAGCAGACTTTTTCAATTGAGGTTGGGTGACACTACAAGTACAGGTCATGAGTTAAGATTAAAAGGTGAAATGTTTAAAGAGGAACATGATGGGGAGTTTCTTCACTCAGAGAGTGGTGAGTGTGTAGAACGAGCTGCCGGTGGAAGTGGTGGATGTGGACTTTGAAGAAATTCAGATAGGTATATGGATGGTAGGGGTATGGAGGGCTATGGTCCAGGTGCAGATTGATAGGAGGACGGATTAGTAGTTCAGCATGGACTAGATGGGCTGAAGTGCTGTCTATGTGCTGGAGTGTTCTATGACTGAGCCTATGAAAAGAATAGTTGATAGTCGAGATGACCTAGTTAAAGTAAACCAAGAAAATCACAAAAGAATGCAGATGCTCAATATATAAAAACAAAAAACAAATAGAAAATGCTGGAGACATTCAACAGATCTGCCAACACTTTGGAAGGAGGAACAAAGTTAACATTTCCGGTCCAACGCTCTTCGTCAGAAGTGGAAAAAATGTTATTCTCAGTCTGACAAACAACGTCCATCCTTAACGTTATCTGTTTTTTTATTTCCACAGATGTTGCTTGGCCTACTGAGTGTTTCAAGCACTGTCTATATTTTTTTTATTTCAGATTTACAGCATCTGCAATTCTTATTTGATTTTTGTCTTTTGTCTACTCTGTTCATCACTATTTTTACAGATAACATGTTTGACTAAGCACTTTATGTATTTGTTAGATACAGTCCTCTTTTTATATAAAAAAATCTTTAAAACCCATGTTGTTATTTCTTTTCAAACCAAACAAATTTACTTGGAGCTACACTGAGTGGTCACTTTATCAGGTGCCTCCTGTACCTAATAACTGGCCGCAGAGTGTATGTTCATGATCTTTTGATGCTCTTCTGTACACCACTCCAGTACTACAGGGTTATTTGAGCTACTGTCATCTTCCAGGGTAAGCTTGAACCAGTCTGACCATTCTCCTCTGACCTCTCTCATTAACAAGGCATTTTCGCCCACAAAACTGCC
Organism: Hemitrygon akajei; assembly: GCF_048418815.1. Classification (NCBI taxonomy): domain Eukaryota; kingdom Metazoa; phylum Chordata; class Chondrichthyes; order Myliobatiformes; family Dasyatidae; genus Hemitrygon; species Hemitrygon akajei. Next base: position 34,253,947 of record NC_133134.1, on the reverse strand, counting down.
ATTCACTGAATGTTTTTTTTTGTTTTGCACGCCATTTTCTGTAAACCGTAGAGAATGTTGGTTTGTGAAAATCTGAGGAGATCAGCAATCTCCAAGATACTCAAATCGTCCCGGCTGGCCATTGTCTTCTCCATCACCCTTCTCCATCCCTGTATCTCTTTCACCAATAAACCTCCCAGCTCTTTATTTCACATGCATCCATCCCCTCCCAGTTTCACCGATCACCTTGTGTTCCTCCCTCCCCTCCCTCCATCTTTTAAGTCTACTCCTCATCTTTTTTTCTCCAGTCCTGCTGAAGGGTCTCAACCTGAAATGTTGACTGTACTTCTTTCCATAGATGCTGCCTGGCCTGCTGAGTTCCTTCAGCATTGTGTGTATGCGTGTTGCTCGGATTTCCAGCATCTGCACATTTTCTCTTGTTTGTGATTGCATCTGGCAGCACCTGTGGAATCAAATGGACAATAAACGTTGAGGCCCTTTATATCAGGGGAGATAGCTGGAATAAAGAAGTGAGGGGGAGTAGGAGGCAAGAGCTAGCAAGCAGTAGGTGATCCAGGGGAAGGGGTTGATTGGCAGATGAAGTTAGGAGGGGGAGAGAAGTGTACTGAATTATTTCCCGGCAAAAAGGCTGGAGCCCACTTTGTTGAGTCAAAGGAACCAACCTTAAGTGACCTGTGGCTGTGAAGTCTGAGACACTGATCTTCGATCTGTTAGATCCGGCTTAAGATATTTTTTTCTTTGAGAAAGGAAATTGCTGTGTTGACCCTTATTACCAGTGGATTTTACATAGAGGAATAAATTAGTCTGAACACAATAGGCTCGTAGGGACAGCACACGGGAGTACTATGTTTAACTTCTTTCTCCCCACCTAAGGAGGAATATACTGTTGATAATTGGAGTACCACAAGGAGTCACCAGTCCAGTTACAGGGATGATGGGTTTGTCACATGAGAAGAGATGGAGTAGACTATGCCAGTATTCTCAACAGCTAAAAAGAACAAGGCATTCTCTCAATGAAACTCCCAAAATTCTTACAGCGCTCAAGGGGGTAGATGCAGGGAAGATGTATCCCCTAGCTACAAAGTTTAGAATCAGGGAGTTATACGGAAATTCAGTCCTCAGTATTCTTCTGTAGGTGGAGACTTCCCTAAATGAATAAACAGTGCTTATTAAAATATTTCCTCCTTGGGTGATATGGAGCTATTTCTTCCTGTAAATGGATATTCTGAATAATAAATGCACTAATAGAGGCTACAGAAATTGAATATCTAACAATTAAATAAAATACACAAAATCTTAATATTGCAATATTATCTCATTGTTAACAGGGAATATTATGCACAATGGTCTTAAGGAGCTTTATGCCTGTCACTAATAAAGCAGTGAAATGAAGGCTATTAAAATGTACAGAATCAAGTTGTTAAAGATATTATTTCAAACCTGGTACAGATGTAAATGTTTTATGAACACATCTGTCAGGATGAAAAATGCCAAGCAACAGCCTCCTCAAAATTATAAAAATAAATTGACAGAAAATTAGTTGCTAAACATTCAGCTTCATTCTCAACAGATGAAAATTGTCTCTACGTGGTGTTTCCATGTGAAGATCTGTGTTTATTTTTTATATTTTTTTCCAAGTGTTCAGGAAGCTGCTATATATGTCTCGCTGTATTTTGGTTATCTCCCAAATGTTCCGTTACTGAAAAATTATAATGGACTGAATTTTCCTGAAGAATTGTGGCATTTTCAGTCTATACTGTCATCTCTCCTCCTCTTCCTCCTCCGCCTCTTTCACCTCCCATAAATTTGCTGAGATTTACAATTCTCATGGGGATACCGCCAGGTGCTCACAGAGGGTTTTGTCTGCAGTCTCTCCTGTAGTTCTTCAGCATTTGCACTGGGGAAATATGTCCATTAAGCCTGCAATTGTTTTTGACTGGCACAGGTTCAGCAGCTCAATTCATGTCAATGAAGGGTAACAGTTGGGAGGAAGAAAGGTTAATTAATTGAGCTAACATCAATGTCTTTATTTTTCAACTTTAATATTTTTATTGTTATATGAGTTTGATTAATTTTCAGTGGTTTTAAATAGGCTTTACTGTTTCTGGGTATTAAGATGTTACCTTTTGACAATTTTTAGAGCAAGCCAAATCAGGGATATTATTTGACTGTTGTCCTGGTGCAGTGCAGCATTTCTGTGGTGGCTGCCTTTTCTGCCTGTTGTACCTTGAACACCTTGTGTTGCTCATTGAGGTTGGAGCTTGCTCAGTTAAGGAAGTTTCTACTTGGAGAATCACTGAAAATATTTGAGAATTGAGCTGAGAACAGGCACAGACACGGGGAAGAGGCAAAAAAGTAACATTTTCTTGTTACTGGGAAATATTAAACTACAATTTTTATGTCTATAAAATGCTAGAACTGGTATAGTGAAGGTACTGAAAAGCACTACTTTAAAGCCAAGTACATATATCAATGATCCAGTATCCTATCTGGATGCATAATTGCTTGGTATGGCAATTCTTCTGCACATGGCAGCATGAAACTGCAGATCATTATGACACATTTCAGCACATCACAGAAACCAGCCTCCATACTATGAACTCTGTCTATACTTCTCTCGGCCTTAGTAGTTAGGATAACCAAAGCAACGCGTATAAAAAGATGGTGAAACTCAGCAAGTTGCATCTATAGAGGGGAATAAACAGTTGACGTTTTGAGCTGAGACTCTTCAACAGGACCGGAAAGGAAGGAGGAAGAATAAAAAGGTGGGAGGAGAGGAAGTAGTACAAGCTGGCAGGTGATTGGTGAGACTAGGTGAAGAGGAAAGTATATGGTTCGGGGAGGGGTAATGAAGGTAGAATCTAGAATGGGATAGCTAGAAGTGATAAAGAGGTAAAGAAGAAGGTTTCGAATAGGAAGGTACAATGGGCCATGAAAGAAAGGAAAGGAGGAGGCAGAACATGAGGAGGTTTGCAGTCGGCATCTATGAAATGCAGAGTGAAAGATATGCCTATTAAGCCCAGGAATTTGATGTGTTTTCATTTCAGTGGTATTCCCAACTATATTCTAACCAAGAGGCAAGAGTTAATATTTGATGACAGAAGAGATTGGACAGTTTAAAACTTTGTCCATATTTAAACTATCCCAAGATTTTAAGTTCCATTTCAAAGGATGGACAGTATCGATTGAGGGCCAACTTGTGCCACTATATATATAAATGTAAAACGTGTTGAATATTGTTGTTTTGAAGTGCATTTGCAGGGAAATGGGCCATAGAATTTATGTTTGACAAATTCTAAATTGTTTTGATATAACTTATGAGTACTGAAAGCTGTAAGATGCAAAAAATGCATCCATACATTTTTGTTTGTCTCTTGACTCTTGTTGAAAATGTGTTGTGAATGATGGCAACATTTAGAGATGTTCATTGGTTTATTATATGCCATGTTGTATTATATAGGCGATCATAGTCGTCCCTTGACCAGGATTGTTCTTTGAAAAAGTTTCTACAGATAAACAATAGAGTGCAAAGTGTTGTTGAGACGGTATATAGCTCTGAACTCTGCCATCTAGGAAGGAACATTTAGGTACAATAGCCAATCAGCATAAATTTGGGTTATTAATATAGAGTGCAAAATGCCAGCCTTGATCACTTTTGGAGAATTATGAATTGTACCTGGGCTCTGAATAATCTGGAATAATGCACAGAAATTAATTATGGATCTGTCAGAGAATTCTGTGGAGCAGCTTGCCCGTTTTGACTTTTTATTGAAGAAATACTACTTGTGTGGACCATGTCATCCATTGTGATCGGTGCATATAACTGTTGATATTATTTACATTGGTAAGAGTTAGAAAAATAGGGTTCAGAATTCAAGACAGTAGTCTTAAACTTGGAGCCCATGAAGAAATTATCCCACAGGGAGTGGCAGCCACTTTACACACCAGCTTGATCTTTCTTTGGGAAGCAAAACCAAGTAATTGGGCAAATAAGCAAATTAATTTATTGAAATAATTTCCCATGAGCTACTTCATTAAAACACTCCCAAATATCACAATTAATCTACTCTGAAAAACAGTATATTATTTAAATCTATCAGCTATTACAGAATTCAAGAACAATTGTTTGTTCATTTCAGTGATATAATATTAGTATTTAAATAATTTAAATATATTGTGAAAAACCTGGAATTTGATCTGTGGTAATTCATGCATTTTTACAAGCATTTGAAAGTAACTAAAATTAACCTAGTCATTTTGCAAACATGCAATTTTGACCGTTAGCTTTATATATGGAAAGTCCAAAAGTTAAACCCTCATTGGACCTGCTCTTCAACTACAATTTTTCTATATTGCTCACCCTATAACATGAATATTTGCATAGGCAACTGGCTATCAGTAGAGTTCCAAGCTCTGAAATTCCTCAGAGATTCCACTGGTTTACAGATTTGATTGAAAATTCCTATTTATGCCATTTCCCTGAATAGCTTACTGGTCTCCCACTGATATCAATAATGTCACCATGGAATTTCAGGACCTATATCTTTATATATGGTGTTCTAGACCTTTGAAGAATGTACTCAAGATCAAATATACAAATGACATTTTTAAAGTATGTTTTTAGTGAAGATCATAATAAGCATCAACCTTTCTTTGCACCATCTAAGTTATTTAGTAATGATCAGAGAAACCTCAAAGAATTACTCTCCTGTCTCAAGTCTTCATTGCAAGTAACATCTGAATCGTTGATTTACCTTGACTTAGGGGACGACACATTCTCAGGTTCACAGAATAAAGATGATAGAACGTGGCAGATAATGTTGAAAATAATATATTATCACTTTATCTATTTTACTATGACACATGCAACTTTAATCTATGATCTGGTGCTAACTATTTGCAACAATATTTTTCCAAAACTAAAAGTAACCAGTCCAGTACAACAAAGAATTGAAATAAATCATGCCAATATGCTTTATGAGAGAAAACTATATAATTCAAATTTAATGATGATGTTTTTTGATGACCATTTCAGTGTCCTGATTAGCAATTCAAATAACTTGAGCTAAATATAGAAATCTTTGGCATCTTTGTGGATTGATATCTTAGTAGAATTCCTAACAATGTAGGTTATATATGGTTTGTTGAAGGAGCATGCTTGATGGATAATTGATCATTCCTTCCTGTTTGATTTCTTATATACTTAATCTAGTCAAGATTTGAATTCTTTAGGGAACGCTGGCAGTTCTGGCAGTGGTGAAGTATCGAGTGTGAATTTGAAACAATTGCCTAGGGGAGGGAATTTGCTTAAACAACCAGCACCAAATTAGACCTGGCAAAAAAAAAACTGCATGTATTGGCAACGAGGGAGTAAAAGTTTTAGTGTTATATTTCTATATTTTAAATTGATGTAGTTTAGTTAACAATTCTTAATATATTTGAGTTGCTTTGTTGTTCTTTTTAGATATATTAACAGAAACAATCAAAGCTTTTTGAGAGCAATAGGAGTCAGCTAAGCAGGAAGGGTGGATTAGCCATCTAATTTTTTTCCAGTGCGGTCAAGAGTAGTTTTGGTTCTGGGCTTTTTGTTTGCTGGCATTTACATATAGATAACCCTCCTATGTTCCAGAGCTGGGTATCAAAATAAAGGAAAGATGTGGTTGTACTAGAAAGAGTGTAGAGTGGATTCACCAGGCTGTTGCCCAGATGGGGGGGGGGGGTCTTTAGTTACAGGAAGAGATTGAACAGCTGAGTTTATTGTATTTGCTGGTGTATCAGAAGCTGAAGAGCAACATGATGGCAGTAGACAATTAGAAGAGTCCTGGATGGGATAAATAGGATCTTTTGCCCATAATCACCAAAGACAAGAGGGCAGAGGCTTATGAGAGAGGGGAAATCTGAGGAGGAACGAGACAGAAAAAACTGTAACTCCTGCAACAAAAATAACTCGCCAGATCAAGCATCATCTATGGAGGCAAAAGGGTAGTTAATGTATTGGGTGGAAAGCCTGCATCAGAGGGTGGAGATCAATATCTAAGTAATTTGATGGGAAGTTTTTCACATTAAAAGTGGCTGTTGCCTACAACTTGCTGCCAGAGGAGGTGGTAGAGTTAGATACACACAATATATTTAAGACCTTTAGACTTTACTTCAATAGGCAAGGCAAAGAAGGGTATGGAGAAAACGTGAGGAAACAAGATTAAGAATAGAAGAGAAAATAAGGTCAGTGTAGGCATTGTGGACCTGTTTCTGTGCAGTACATCTCTAAGAATCTATTGCCTTTGAGTTTATTAAACAGCGTCTTGACACTGTACCGGGGAGGAAGATGGACATAACATGCCAGAGCTAGGCATTGAAGTTGTTTCTACAAAGAGAAGAAACAATAAATTATTCACTGGCTTCTCTCAGTAATTGATAAACATCTCACAACTTTTATCCTGACAACTTTTTTGTTCAGGTCCTCAGTGAGAGTTTCCAACTGTATGCCCTCACTTCAATTTTTGAACACAAAAGGTTAAAAAAATCTGAAAATATAGAAATTTATGAGAGATGTAGCTTTTGTTTAGGTTAGAAATGAAGCAAAATAGGGAAGTTTTAACCATTTTTTTTTAAGTTTAGCAACTGTAGGAGAGAATGGTGAATAGTATTTATTGTTTAAATAAATTGCAATTGAATCTGATCATAACCTTGCTCTATGTATCCACCTACTGTGAAAAGAAATGTTCACAATTTACCTTACATTCATTTTATCAAGAGTTTTAACAAACCACCTTAAACATTTTGAAATCATTGAAGGAGCCATGACAAAAAAAAAGCCAATATTTACATTAGCTCATAATGGGATAATGGACAAAATCAAGCTGATTGACAGCTAGTGACATCTCAATGACATAATCTCAGTCACATAATTACCTCACCCACCCCAAACGTTCTCTTCTACTTCCCTCCCTACCCTCACCCCCATTGAATAGAAGATACAATCGCCTGAAAGCACATGCCACTAGTTTCGGGTCAGCTTCTATCCTGCTGTTATAATACCATTGAACAGTCCCCTTGTACGATAGTTCTTTACCGAGGCTCTGCACATTCTCTGCACTGACACTTCTTTCTGCATCCTGTTGTCGCTTTTCCCTTGTACTGACATTACAAATGATCTGCATCTGCATAGACGGTATGCAAAGTAAAGTTTTTCACTGTGCCTCAGTACATGCGTTAGTTACAAACCAATTTCCCCATTTACCATCTTAAGGATCTGCCACTGCTCACTCATCCTGGTCTGCCGTACATATTTAGTAAAACCACCAAGTCTGAGACAAGGTGGAGAACAGATGCCAGAGGATTTAATAACCTGCTTGTTTTCCAGACTTCCCATTGAGCTCAGTAGTGGTGTAGTGATATTTTGGTAAAAGGGATAAGGTGCACTTCACTTCTGGTCCTCAACCTCTGCTAGGGAGTACTAGTAAAGGAATGGTGACCCCACTCATTTGAGTGAGATTTTCAAATTCAAGTTAAGTGCATGTAATTTTTGAGCTATTTTAATGTTATTGGTTAGCACTTTAATGTGTTTAATTAAAATTGTATTTTTAAAATGATTTTAATTATCCAAATTTATTTGAATAGGTTTAAATGCCCCTATCAGAATTAATTCAAGCTAGTTTGAACTCCTTTGAGTGAGGTTGGCTGTGAGCAGATTCTTTAAAGTTCAAAGTAACTTGCAACTTCTAAGGCCCTCCCTGTTTGTCCATCACCTACATATTCCTCCTAGTGGTTCACTTCCAAGCTCCTTCGCTTTACTCTATGGCCTACTGATTTCTTCCATCAGATTCTCTCTTCAGCCCTACATCACTTCCACCTGTTACTTCCCAGCTTTTTGCATCATTCCCATTCTCCACCGCCATCTTACCCGCCCATCACCCACATCACTTATGTGCATATATCACCTGCTAACTCTTTCTTCAACCCTTGTCCTCATCTTTTATGTTGGCTACCTCCCCTCTTCCTTTTAAGTTCTGATAAATGTTCTTAACCTAAAACGTCAACTGTACGTTTCTCTCCACAGATACGTTCTAATCCTTTGAGTTCCTTCAGTTGCTTTATGTGCTGCTCAGGGTTTCCAAAACAATGCAGTCCTTTTGCCTCCTAAAAGCCTAGCTACTTGCTACTCAGAGGCTTTCTATCTCATGGGACTCTTCTCCAATGTCGAGTTTCATCTATTTCAGCCCTCCCCCCTTCTGGGAAAGCTAGTTAAGACAATGAGCATCAGAGGGAATAGTGTGAACATAGGACATCATGGTTAAGAGTGCAGACAATGGTTGGATTCTGCACAATCTGGTCCATCATTACTACCTTTAGAACTCTGTAGTCACAATGTTAATTAGTAGGCACACACTTGAAGATATGTTTCTGATGCCAATTAATAAAGTGAATGTTAGAATCTAGAATGGAAAATCCCTTAACTTCTAATGCATGACTTGGCTTACACAGCCAAAAAAAATCTATATCCCAGAAAATGCCATTGCCAGTAATAGGAAACAAAAGCTAAGAGCTTTTTATGACAATCATCTTTCTTCTAACTTGATTGGAAGTGTTAGCACACCTAACATAAACAGGTTAATGTCTGCATTAAAATAATGGATACATTCAACAAAAATCAATAGAAATGAAAATGGGACTGCTTCAGTAATAGATGTCCAATCAACACACCATGTTTCTTTAATGCATGGACAATGCTTAAAAGCATGGGAATTTTATCTTTTTGATTAAATTGTTTGCATGGAAGTTCTGTTCCCCTTGAACATATTATGATTAGTGGGTTCTGCTGCTTCCTTTGATGATGTTTCCTTCTTTTAATTGATAATCAAATAATATATAAAAGCACTGAACATATATACAGGAGGTTTTTTTTTTACCCTTCAAATATTCATTCATGATCTTATGATACTTGGCATTGGAATTACTTTCTAGAGAGGAAAAATATGGCATTAGTAAAATATAAAAAAAGGTGTTCAAACAGAAGTCAGATTTAAAATATTACCTCTTAATTCTTGTTGAAAAGCATTGTCCTTAGGGTCCAAGTTTCTGACTTCAGTTGAATAGACTTCTAGCAGCTTGCAATCTGTTGACATTACAATACTGAGCAGAGCCATCTGAGGTTGAATCTCCACTCAGACTTTGATTGTAAAATACTACATTTCCTTTTGCAAATTTCAGAATCAGAATCAAGTTTAATATCACTGGCATATGTTAAGAAATTTGTTAACTTAGTGGCAGCAGAACAATCCAATATATCATAATATAGAAAAAAAAGTAATTCAATTACAAAAGTATATATATGTACTGTATATTAAATAGTTAAATTTTAAAAAAGAGCCAAAACAGAAATAATATAAAAATGTGAGTTAGTGTCCATGGGTTCAATGTTCATTTCTAATTAACTTATATTTTTTTCAACAGCATAATTCTTGATTCCCAAAAATATTAAATTAAAATTACACTTGTTTAAGTATCTTTTCTAACAAAGCAATGATCATTCTTCCCTCAGGTTCTGCATAGTTAGCAGAATGATAAGCAGATAGATCAATGTATCAATTAATTAATTAAGATGTAGATATTTGATGAAGGACTTAAATTGAATAATGACTGTCTAAATCAGACCCTGAAAAAATAATATCCCCTAGTCAACATTTTAACTATGTAATTTTTCAAAGAATAGTGAAAAAACAGGATTTTTTAAAAAAGTAACAATGAAATTCATGATGGTGTTATAACTTGAGTTGCACTTTCAGCAAGGTTAATACTGTGGTTCTAATCAAGAGCTAATAACATGTATATTTATCATAAAACAGTGAAAATTTATCAAAGGCCAACTTTCTTTAAAATGATTTATGATCTTTAAAATATTGAACTTACAAATTTTAGAAATTCGTCCCGAACAATAGTACGAAAGGTGCCATCCAGTGTAACGGAAATTCAATTTCTTTACTTTGATTGGACAAAATGTTGGAAGCAGAAAGAATGTACTGACATTATCGAATATTCTTTTTTCTTCTCATTCTTCATCTGTGGAATCGAAGATAACTTGCTTCCACTTTGGTTTTGCGTTTCTGAGGTGACTAATGAGCCCAGTGCAAGAACTACTGGCTCTTCCACCAAAGGCAATTTAGCTAATTTAGCACATCACGATGTTTGACAGTATCGACCCCACATTTTTGAAAAGAGGCTGAACGCTTATTGTTTAAACCTGATTTTTTTCAAAATGAGGAAAACTTATGCTGTGAGAGGATATTAAAATTTTCAGGGTTTGGTTTAGACAGGTGGGGTATTAAGCACTTTAAGTCTTCCATCAAAACTTCTGCATCTTTATTAATTATTTGATGCATGGATCCCTCTGTGCCAAAAGTAAATAGGATCAGAGGGAAGAGATATCATGGCTTTCTTTGAAAATAACATAGAACTATCTTCTGTCGGTAACTTCTGTACTTATCTTCTGAATGGCTTATTCACATACTGAACTTTCTCTGCACACTGGGGGCTTGATGGTCTTTTTTAATGGATTCTATTGGGGTTCTTTGTTTTGTGGCTGCCTGTAGGGAGATGGAACTCAAGGTTGTATATAGTATACATACTTTGATAATACTTCAAACTTTAAAAATAATAGCAGCTGGAAGGAGCTGCTGAGTCGTTAATTGTAACTGGAAAACTATTTACCTTTTCATACGAGAAATAGATATCTATATAGTTTTGTTTTTACTTGAAAACATTGCTGTGGAATGCCTTGGCAGCATTTTTTTTTCTAATTTAATTGTGCTCAGGTAGTGTAATTTGCTGTTGGTCTTGTTGCTGACTTCCACCATTATCCATTTTCACTTCCACTCGTACCTCAACTATAGCAAACTTTTAAAAAATGCAGATGCTGTAAATCTGAAAAAAAAAAGTAAGAAATGCTAAAACCACACAATTAATCAGGCAACACTTGCAGAAGGAGAAACAGTTAACATTTTAAGTCCAGGGTGCATGTTTCTAACATTTTCTGTTTTTGTTCCTTCATTTTCATCTTTCTTATTTTGTTTCTATACTGATTGGTGTATTGTTCTTGGTTCCCAGCTCTCTTGTATGTCTTGCCATTCTTCAGGAATTTGTGGACTTCCTTTATCTCTGCAAGCAACATCTCCTTAGGCACAATGCATAAGACCCGGATTCTTATAGTGTTGGCTCTTTGATAATACATGCAGAGGGTGCTGACTCATTGTTTAACTCATTGAAATGAATAGGCAGAGCAAAATTAGTACACCACATGTAATTCAGTCTGTGGGTATGCAATAATCACATTAACATTACACTTTCAGGTTGGCTACACAGCAGATAGATAATTGTAGCTGGACTCCTCTTATTTGGACATGAATCCTGCTGATATGGAGCAATGAGAGAGTGAGTTTCTGGAGGTGTAAATATCACTAATGTTTGCTGTTAGTGTTATGCCTTGGAAAATCAATTTTTAAATACTCAAAAGCTGCTTTGGGAAGATGTGGTAAACAGTTTTTATGGATACAACTATTTCACAGCAGAAAAAAATTTGTAAAGTTCTGCAGAAATCATTGTTAAAAGATAAAGTAATCATGGACAAAGGCACTAAGATCTTTTCGCTAAAATGGAGAGGGCAAGCAACATTTGTAATCACATGCAAATCCACATATTGAGCGTCTGTTACATCTTGATTACACGACAAAATATTCAGTGGCTTTGTGCCACCAAGTCCTGTGCGTTGAGAGTGACACAGGCAGAAGCAGTCCCATTACTGTAGGTTAATAGAAGAAGACCCATCTGATCATTTATTGAAACAGTGATCCAACGGGGCCACCTTCATCTCAAAGCATATCTCATCCATATGCACGATGTGCAAGTTGGTTGCCACCTGAGAATTGGCATAAGCATGGGCCAGCATCTGTATACTTATTTCAGAGCACCATATGGTATATTATTAAGTGAATTCATAGAGCAAGTTAAGTTGCTGTGCAAGTGTAATGCAATTGCACCATTCCATCTGAGAATTGGAGCAGGATGAGTGAATCGAAAAGCTGCCTTTGCTGGCATTGAGTGGAAATAAATAAGTTTGTTTATTATGCCTGTTTACTGGAAAGACAGATAACAGTTTAAGCTTGGCAAAGTAAATTTACTCACTGCACTGAAACTGAAATTTTTGGGACTATTTTAAAGCGTTAAAGGTAGTTTAGATTAAAAGCTTCAAAATTAGCCTGTAGCATTTGGAATCAATCAGATTTTAAAATTTATTGCATAAATAAAAGTTTTTCAGTTGATTTATAATGCTTCTTTGACCTGAGCACCTATCAGGAAAATAAACTGTTGGCTATTTTGATAATGTGATCTATCGTTAATGAAGCAGGCATACACTTCATTCGAGTGAGATTCAAAGGTAGAAATGTAAAAGCTCAGGGCTGTCATTTATATTTAAAAAAATGTAATGTCCTACTACTTTTGAGAGGGGTGTGAAAATTTCACTTATGTGTGAGGCATGTTGGAAGCAGAATATGGTAAATTTGCAAGGCATAATGGGTAAATTAGTCTGGGCAGGTTGTTCCATGACCCAGTGTAAGTCCTCCGCTAAAGAGTTCAAGGATTAGGGTTCAGCAATATGCTCATTGTGAACTGCCTGTACTGAGCTTGCCTCCACAGATACATCAATGTCACTCTCCTATCTCACCAGCAGCAACCTTCCGATTGGAAGCAATGAACAATCTGCTGGCTCCCAGATTCCAGCATCTGCTGTCTCTTGTGCCACTACCAATTTAAGGCCAAGAGGTAGCCCATGGCTGTGCATGGAAATGCATGTGATACCTGCCACTCATGAGAAATTTCTGAGCATTTCCATTCCTTTTTATCTTTGCCATTCACTCAAATTTGGCCAAGCAAGCATGGGCATTCCCTCAGTGGTCAGTTTATTAGGTACTCTGATTCACCTGTTTGTTAATGCAACTATCTAATCATCCAATCATGTAAAGCATTCAGGCATTGTCAAGAGATTCATTCGTTGTTCTGACTAAATGACAGAATGCTAAAGAAATGTGACCTAAGTGAATTTGACCATGGAATGATCGTTGGCACTAGACAGGGTGGTCTGAGTATCACAGAATCTGCTGATCTGAGATTTTCATGCACAACAGTCTCTAGGGTTTACAGAGCATGGTGCCAAAAAACAGGAAACTCCAGTGAGTGGTAATTCTCTAGTTTAAGAAGAACAGACTGTTTCAACCTAATATGAATAAATACAGAATCAATACCCTGTGAGTCGGACTACTTGAGACGTTCAACAGAGTTCCTCAAATTAAACTCTCAAATGCAAAGGTTCCAGTAGAAGTAGTTGGAAGAAATTAGTTCTATTAAAAGTTAGTTCAGAGCAGGTTTAAAGCCAATTCAGCAAGTGCACACAATATTACAAATGTTGGTTTAGATGCAATTGTTTTTATCCACATTTGATTCCATGATGGAATTTATGACCGAGGTATTTATAAATGAATGTTTTCAGAATTACCATTCTTAAAAGCACAAATGCATATATTTCCATGTCATGAAAAATGTACAATTTCATCTTCAAGATTTTACAGTGAATTTGCAAAGAAAATTGAGGAGGAAACATGAATCATAACTTCTCCTGGGAAAACTGAAATAATTTCAATTGCAGTTTGTGTCTGGATGTCTGATTGTGTCCAAAGTGCCCATTCTACTTCTTACACCAACTTTTTTCTTGCTGGGAGTGGTGAAGATCCTTTGACATCTGCCGGTGCACAGTTGGCAGTTCCCAAAAATGGTCCTTTCAATAGCATGGCCAAGAGCCCAGAAGTAAGTGTAAGAAATAAAATTTAATAAAATTTAGAATGGGGATAAAGGTGAACTTTAAACAAATGCATATTATATTCAGTAATATATGTGCTTGTTTCTTTAATAGGGCTAGTTATGATAGAAGATGAGGCAGGGCATATGCCACCAAATATGCCCCTGAAGGAGCCTAATCCTTGTTTAAGCATTAGCCTTTACCGTTTTTTAGTAGTCATCTCTGACACTAAATGGTGAGAGCTCAACAATGCTCAACATTCCTGCTGATGTTGATAAATGTTTTGTTTTTCAACCACAAATTCTCCCCAGTTCTACTCTAAACCTCACTTTATTGGTAATACACATTTATTGTCTGCTAAATGTGTATTCTAAACATTTATGTTGGGAGTATACAGTTTATAGTTTCCCAGGTGTTTTCTGTAGACAAGTTATCCAACCACACACTGAAACACTTTGACCATCCTGCCTGGATTAACAGATATTCTTTGTCCTGCTCAGAGTTACTTTGATAATACAGTCTATTGCAGAAGCATATGATTTTAATTATATTATTGTCACGTACCAAAATACAGCAAAAAGCTTTTGTTTACGTGCCATCCAGACAGATCATTCTATTTGTGAGTACATTTGGGAGTAAAAAAGGAAATATAATTAATGATTTAAAAGCAGAAAATAATATTTAGTTAACTCCAAACTTGATCATCCAGCAGTTATCTTTTAGCATTCCTTCTTTCTTCATTAGACAGCCAAAAGTTCCTCAGCTCTATCCACAAATTAATTTATTGATTTTACTAAAAGTATATCTTGCACTTTAGGTATAAATATGACATTTATAAAAAGAGGAAATCTACAGGATTAGAAACAAGTAGAGTTCTCACAATTAAGCAGGGAGAACTTATCTTCTGAGACCATTACAAGATGTGTAGTTGAGGAATTGTAGCAATAGTTCTATTTGATTCTAAAATTGCTCTCCCTGACCAGATTTAATATTATTAAAGAGCAACTATCTTATCTGCTGCTTTCTGTAATAGTCATCCAGATGCAGTGTAAAAACAGTAAAATAGCTGAAATTAAAATTGTGTGAATGCATGAGTTCAGCAGAGATTGGGGTGGACTGAAGGTGGCACTTCATTAGAATGCTACTTCCAATGTGTTGAATTTTATGTTTAATCCAGGTAATGTAACACACACACACATACACACATGCGCGTGCGCGCACAATTATTTATATATACAGAGTGAGTGAGAGAGAGAGAGATAATGATGTATATCGCACCACTAGGTTCATAAAGTTGCTTTCCCTCTAAAATCATGTTCTTGATTAAACTTACACAAGCCACCCCAGTAACATATAACGACTGAGATCTCTCTCATTTCTCATCACTTTCCAACTCCCTCCTCATCCCTTTGGCACACAATGTTATGCCAACCTTTTAACCTACTCCAATATCCCTGGTGTTTTATGCACTGGCCACTCTCTGTGTTAAAACAAACATACCCCTGATAACCCCCTATATTCTCCTCCAATCACCTTAAAATTATGCCATCCATCCTGCATTTTCCATTATTGCCCTGGGATAAATATACTGGCTGTTCACTCTATCTTTGCATCTTATTGTCTTATACAGCTCTATAAAGTCTCCTGTCATCAAATGGCAGCTTATTTTGTTATTCACATCTGTTAGACTCATGCAGCTAACCCAATGGCATCTTCGCAAAAAATGACAATGAAATTTAACCATGGACAATATTGTCACATTTTCTTGGTGTCACTGATTGGAAAACCCAAGATAATGTATAATTGCAATGACTAGGTTAAAAAAAATTATCAGGATTAAACCCTCTCACACATACCACTCCTACCACCTTCATACTCACTCACCACATCCAGTGTTAAAACTGAGCCCAAGATTTGAAAAACAAAAGACTTTCAATTTTAAATGAATGAGCAGTCAGTATGATTTTTATTGATCTACTTAAGCCAAGTATAAGGCTCTCACTTGCATTTAATGCCCTTCTTTATATAGCCATTGGTTTCTAAACGTGTATTGCTGCTCTTCCAGCCAATGAGGAGAACACCTAAGGTCTAGTGGTCTCTTTATTCCCCAGCACTTTGCAGCATCCTGTTATTCACCCCAAATAAGCAGCCACAGCCATCTGAGATGCTTAGTTACAGGGTTTTTAGAATGGACCATTGCACAAATCCCAGAGCATAGCTGAGGAAAGACAACAAGCAATGACATCTGCTGGTAAGAGCTAACACTTGTTACTACTGAGAGGGTGGGATTAACTGAGCTAAATATGTTGGTTTTGGAGAGGACTTGTATGTTTGCTTCTTGGCATGGCCTTTGTGACCTGAAGCAAATATCCAAGTATTTTGTTTGTACACTTCAGGGAACTGAAGAAGTTCAATCTTCTGCAGGTGATTGAGCAAATATTTGGTGCAGCAAAGTCTCACTTGAATTGTTCAAGCTGTTTAATTTCATTTACGATGAGCACACTGGGGAACAAACTGAGCAGTTGTTGACCCACAATCCCATAATACCTCCAATTTCAACTGAAAATAATAAAAAAAAAATCTGCCAATGTTGGAAATTGGAAATATAAACAGAGACTGCTGGATGTTCTCAAAAGGTGAGGCAGCATCAATGGAAAGAGAAATACATTTCAGATTATTGACTAAAAACATAAACTGTTTTGTCCTTCACATGTGCTGCCTTACCTGCTAAGTATATGCAGCACAATCTGTTTTTACCTCCACTTTCAACACATTTTTGTTGAAATGCCTTGGATGCCTTGCCATTTGCAATCTCAACCGGCATAAAAAAAACCCAAACTGCTGAAGGAACTCTATAGGTCGAGCAGTTTGCAACATCTGCTGTCTGTTGTGTGTCTTCTAGTATAACTGATTGGAGTCTGTCCTCTGACTTTAGCATCTCACAATTAGTTTTCCTACCCAATCCTTTGATCCAACTTTGTTGTTCAAGCTATGTGAATCTAGACATCATTTTCTAAACATACTTCTTTAAACCTATTGTCTTTTTTAACCATTCATTTCCAGACACTTCATTAAAAAAATCTATTTGACTAACCCTCCTTTGTTGTTTTTTAATCAGCATCCAGTTTTACTTAAACATTTTTTCTTGAAATTAGAAAATGAGTGTAATTTGTTGGAGTTGTGGCTGAGTAAGGGTTAACCTGTACGAGTTGTAATTGCATATTGAAATAAACAAAGTAGGCTTTTTCGTGTAAATGGGTCACTTGATTTAAACAAAAGAGGGTGAAGTTAAATGAAAATTGAACTGACACAATACAAAATAGATGATACATTTGATATATTAACTTTAACATAGAAACATAATCCAATATTCATCTGATGTTCTAGAATTTCTGACATCATGAGATTATTAAACACTGACTGCCTTGAGTTCTCCCTTCTCCCTCCAAAAACGTTCTTCATTTTATCTCCCATTTGTTCAACAGTAGACAAGGTCTCATAGAGTTTCAAAACGTAGGAGTGAAGAGATTTTAGCTTGCTTATTCAAACTAAATAGTTTGTTTACTTTTGTACATTAATGAGCTTTTTGATGTGCTGTTTGCTTTGAAACAGAGAATATATTTTGCTAAAAAATAATTCTTAACCCTTTCAAATCTTCCTGTGATAACATTGTTCCATAATCCTGCAAGGTGATGTAGTCTGCCTGTGTCTTTGAAGGAATTAATTTGTTTAATTGATTACAGAACAATGGACTGAAATGGCAAAATTGGACATTTATCATAAATCATGAAGAAATATTCTCTTAAATCAGCTATGCATGCTGCAGTGAAATGTAGCAGAGCTTTTCCACTTACTTGTGGATACAATTGGGTAGGATTAGAACTGCCACCAAAAACCCACCATCGAAATACAGTGAGAGTGGTCTGAAGTTCAAGTTTGGGAGCCTCAGCTGTTAATGTATCTATAAAATGCAAATCTAACCCATTCGGTCTGGAGGTAGTGTTAGATAGAATATGTTCTCAGAAGGTGACTGGAGGTTACCTCTTGATTCCCTATTCTAGATGATCACTCTTTAGTTAGCAAAGTTGAAAAATGGGGGGGGGGGGGGGGCGGGAAATCACTGTTCATTTTTAACTGGATATGATTCTGTGGCAGAATATATAATAATAAATAAATATCCAAGCATGTGGATGTTTAACTCAGTTATTTAGAAACCTTTTATTCAGGCTCCCATTGCCTGTAATGCCTACTTATTTCAGTTATCACAACTTATTTGATGCTGCCTTACTGAAAGGGGTCTTAAGCAAAATTTGGCAGAAAGCCTTAGAGGAACTGGATGAATATTTTTATGAGGTGAGGGTTTGAAAGCTATCATGGAGAAAACAGGTAATCAACTACAATTGTAGATCTCAATTCAGGATATGGTATATTCTTGTATCGTTTATTAAAATTTGGGATGGGTATAGGTTCCCATGTAGTCTAAAGAATTATCCCAGATTTTTTGAAGAAACACGTGATGTAAAGAATGTACATCCTGTGAACATTTATTTTATTTTGATTAATATTAATTGATGAGAATCTGAATCCAATCAGGTTTAATATCATTGGCATATGTTGTTGTTATGAGACAGCAGTACAATGCAATACATAATAATAAAAACTGTAAATTACAGTAAGAAGTATATGTATATATATAAATCTATATCTCAGAAATCTGACAGAAGAGAAAAAGAAGCTATTCCTGAATCATTGAGTGTGTATCTTCAGGCTCCTGTACCTCCTCCCTGACAGTAGCAATAAGAAGAGGACATGTCCTGGGTGTTGGGGGTCCTTAATAATGGATGATTAACTTATAGGTAGGTAGCTGGCATGGGGCATTATTTGGTAGTACTGCCTGAGATGTAACTGTATCCTTGTCAATTCCCTTTTTTCATGACAATGATAAATAAAAATATTCAGTGCGATACCTCTCTTGATTCTTGTAGAAGTAATATATGGAATAAAATCCAGGACCATTAATGATTCCAAATAACACAAATGTGGTCTCCATTGCAATCTGAAAGATTTGCAATGAGATTATACAAGAAACTGAATGAACATTTATTCTTCAAAATGGAGTTTTATAGCCAATAATGGAACTCCTAATTGAATAATACAAAAAGCATAACAGTGTATTCTTAGTGATACCTAAATGGCGTCTATCTATGGTAGTGCAGGAATGTTTCTTCAATGAAAATTAGTGAATCACAGGTACCTATAGCAGTAATAGAATCTGAAATGGCAACATCTGCAGACTATGTCGCTTCCTTTAAATTACATTCATAGTCATTAATTAACTTTGAAAAATTAAAATAAAGGATTATTGAATAATAATGCAGTTTGGCCTCCAGCTAGTTCTTGCTGGCTCATTAAAATGTATCTGTGTTTCCCTGCAGTAATAAGGAAAAGGATCATATTTAACACAGCTCATGAAAGAGTATTTACAGTTAGCTCCTCGTTTTCACTTTGTTTTCCTTAACGTCGGGACTTTATTTCCTTCGTGTGCCATTAATCATGGCTGATATTTTTAATGTTTACAATGCTGAAAATGCTGATAAACTACAATTCATTAAATGTGGAAAGAAGGAAAATCTGTGGGGATGCAAGTCCCAAGCTTCTATTGCCATTTCCTTAATGCAATGGGTAAGACTTGAGTTAGTGGGAGATAGTCCCAGGCGGACTTCTGTCACATCAATGTGCCTGCTCTCCTCTCACAAGGGGAATACCACCTTCGTCCGAAATATCAAAGTTACAGTTAACTTGTTCCAAATCAGATTCTGAGAGCAAAGTGACGTGGTATGAGCTCTCTGCGTCTCTATTCACGCTCATACAGTATTTGCCTGTTTTATAGCTTATGGGGGATTAAAGCTATTGTTATCATTTGTAAATAAATAGGGAACTTGAAATATACAGTAAATAACAAGCCGAGAATCTTCAACTATATGGTGACCATTACTTAACTATCCCAATTGCCAATCTGATGAGAGTAAATACTGATTGCAATAGTATTTCGGTGCTAGCTTTCGGAGAGTGCATGTGAGACCATGAACATATAGGATTATCAGATCATGCTATCAACTGATGTGACATTTTCATTTACAGTGATTAGATAAGGGTTGACAAATTGGAGCTGAGTGATGTTATCCATTCAAGGCAAGTTACCCAGAGAATTAAATCACGTGTAAGTGTAGGAGCATATCACCTGACATTAAGAGAGCATTCGTTCCTTGTAGCTCCTGATGGATTGCTATAGATTGGTGATTTCAGCAAAGTTTTGGATGGTAATTTTAGAGTTCATAAGTGTTTACAAACTCTATGAGAATAGTTGTGCCAAGAGCTCAAGGAGGTATGATGATCTCTGGAATTTCCAATTGCTGCTATAATGCAGAACAGCCACTGAACACAATCCACCATTCAGTTGTGGCTGATTTTTTTTCTCTCAAGCTCATTCTCCTGCCTTCTGCCAGTAACCCTTAGCCCCATAACAAAAAGTCAGAGTCACAGAATATCACAAAACAGAATTGAGCCTTTTGACCCATCCAGTTCATGCCAAACTGTTATACTGCCTAGTCCCATTGATCCACACATGGTCGTCCATATCCCTCTATTTAACAAAATTTCTCTTAAATGTTGAAATCAAACCCTTATCCACTACTTCCACTGGTAGTTCATTCCACACTCTCAGCAAAGTATGAGTAAAGATGTTCCTACTCAGGGTCTCCTTAAATATATCGCCTTTCACTCTTAACCTATGACCTCTACTTCTAGTCTCACACAGCCTCTGTGGGAAAAAGTATGCTTGCACTTACCCCTCATAATTTTGAATACCTCTAAAAACTCCATTCATTCTCTTGTGCTTCAGGGAATTAAGTCCCAGCCTTTCAAACTTTTCCTATGACTCAGGTCCACAGGTCCCAGCAACATCTTTATAAATTTTCTCTGTATTCTTTCAATCTTACTGATATTTTTCTTGTAGATAGATGACTAGAACTGCACACAATACTCCAAATCACAACATCTTATCCAATTTCAACATAACATCCCAACTCCTGTACACAATACTTCGATTTATAAAGGCCAATGTGCCAAAAACTCTCCTTATGACTCTATCTACCTGTGACACCACTTTCAGAAGAATTATGGATCTGTGTTCTCAGATACTTCCTTAGTGCCCTGCTGTTCACTGTGTAAGTTGTACCCTGGTCTGTCTTTGCAAAGTGCAGTGCCTCAAGAACCAATCAATAACTTATCAGTCTCTGTCTTCAATACACTTGTAACACCCTGGGAAAGGTTTCACTGCTAATGGAATGGTCTTTTCGTGGAAGCAGTGTTTGGGTAATGGTTAGAGATAATGGGTGCTTTGGAGTGTGAGCTGTCCAACGAAGGGAGTGTGATTTTGTGCTGTGTGCCTGACAGTGGGGTGAGCTGGGTCTTTTGTTTGATGGGAGATGAAGGGAGAAGACATCAGAGAGAAGAGTTCGTAGGACTCAACCCAGAGCTGCGCCATAATCCGACAAAGCCCGGGGAGATTGAAAGATGATCGGCAAAGGGGAAACCGTGAGCTCCAACTTGTACACATTAGACTGTTCCATTAAAATGGGCCCTTTTCTTTTTTTTTTGCTTTTCTTTACTAACCCTTTTAGTCAAATTAAGTAAAATGAAGTTAAGTTGTTTAATTATATGCAGTGTTCTGTCTATTATTTCATGGGACTTATTTGTAACAGGGTAACAAATCACACAGCATTCACACAAACAGGGGGTTTCAGGGTGGGCTCACCCTTCAGTCTCACACGTTTGGTGGGGCCAGAGATTGTCTTCCCTAGACTTAGACAGCCGATGGAACCAGAGTCTTTCACACTCATTGACTTTGCTGCCACAGCCCTCTGTGGCAATGTATTCCACAGGTTCACCATCTCTGGCTGAAGAAATTCTTCCACATATCAGTCCTAAAGAGATGTCTCTTTATACTAAGACTCCAACTTCTGATCCTGTCATGTGTAACATGATAGGGTGAATGAGGAGAAGCCAGACAGAGTGCAGTGAGGAGGTAAGGGGGGGAAAGGGCTTTCCATTGGAGACGATGTCCAACAAGGGACTTCTAGGAGTTCCCCACCATCTTGTTGAAGGTGATTAGAGGTGGGCATTGGCTTCTGGCCTTGATATTGACATCCACATCCCCCAAAAAAAACCACACAAATAAATTCCTGCCTGTGAGGCTGCAGGAGAAGCCTGTAGTATTTGATAGAATTCTTCTCAAGATCTCAGACATTAGTAAAATGTTGCTAAATCATGCAGTGAATGGAGCTTGGCTTTTACTATCATCTGTTCAAAAGCTTGCTGCAGAGCAGTAGTAGGAGGAAGCTGAACTGAAAGCGGGAAGAAAACCTCCTGACTGACTTACCAATTCTATCCCATTCTCTCAGTTCTTGCTCATTATGCCCAGAGTAAAAGCCAGCAAAAAATGAAAAAATGCAAAAATACCATATTAACCATAATAAATACCATAATAAACACCCTTGTGCCCTGCCGTTCAATATGATCAAGGCCAATCATCCAGATTCAGTATACCGTTCCTGTTTTCAAAAGTTCAAAGTAAACTTATTATCAAAGTGTATATATGTCATAATATTTTACAAGCCATTTTATCCTGTAAGAATGAAGGAAGTGTTTTGTGTCACACTATGTTTTTAGTGTGAGGTGCTTCTCGGTGAATAGTTGAAAGTGTGGCTGAGTGGCACAGTGGGAGTCTGAAACCTGAAATGGTATGAAGTCTATGGTAGTCCTGGTTAATGGGCTGCTCGTTAGCCAAATGATGGGTCATATTGAGGCATAGCATGGAACTAGACTTCTTGGTCCATTTAGTATGTACCAAGGCAACTTACAGCAGCCCGTTAACCTGTGGTGAGAAACTAGAGCACCCGAGGGAGCTCTAGTAACTGCATCACTGTGTCAGCTGGGACTGCTGTTCAGCAACATGCGAACCTAATTCAATTAATGGAGCAAGACGATTGAGCCATTCACTCACCTTGATCAGACTTGTGAAATTATTATTACTGACATTTTTTTCAGCACTACATCCCAGTCTGCCAAGTTTGACACATGTTAACCTCCAGAGCTGACTCCTCCCACTGACATGTTATCATTTGTTTGGAAGATTTTCAGGTTCTCTTCAATAAGGCAATGTGCCCTCTAATGCAATGTCTATAAATGTGCCACCTGCATTAAACTATGTCCCTCAAACCTGCCTGGATTGTACTGCTGAGGATGTTGCTAGAAGCTGATACATTAAGGACATTTAATATAATCTTAGATAGACACATGAATAAAAGAAAAATGGAGAGCTATGGGCTATGTAGGAATGAAGAGTTAGGTTGCCCATGGAGTAGGTTAAAATGTCAGCACAACGTTGGGGGCCAGGAGGCCCATACTGTGCTGTACTGTTCCATGTTGTATGTTCTATGTTCTAAAACCGTATCATCTTCTATCAGAACCCTGCAGTGCTACCTTCTGCTTTCCCATTTCCTTTGCATTCCATAAATCAGTCGATCTCTGCTTAAATGCCTTCAATGACTGAACATTCACAGTGTGCTGAGGTAGAAGATTCCAAAATTCACAATTTTCTGAAAGAAGAAATCCCTTGAGCTCAGCCCTAAATATTTAACCCCTAAATATCCAAAATTGCAATTGTCTCAAGAATGGAACCTACCATCCTTTGCACCTGCCCCTCTTTGAAGGATTGCAAGTTGGCTTTATATTGTGCAAGGTAAATTGACCCGCTGGAACTAGCTCACAAAACTGCACTCCCTTTCTGGTTTGTGGAGACAATCAGCATTACAATTTGTGGTAGCTTGTTGCTAGAAATATAATGAACACAGACAGTGTAGTGCTTGCACTGGATCAAGTGGGCATTAGTTAATTGTGAACCATGATACCTGCACCCATTTAGCAGTGCTGTCCAATTTGTCGAGAAAATTGTTAAAAATACACAGTCAGTTAATCGGCCTTGGCATCTAATGATCCACAGGATTGAAAACACAAACCAATCTTTTCTTGCAGCAGACAAGTAACCTGCTGTGCATTTCCATCAACTTCAGTTTTGTTTTCAGCTTTTCAACTTTCCTCTGTTTGCTTGTTCATTGACAGAACCAGCATTTATTCTTGAAAACAGATTCCATGCCTGATCGGATCCTTAAGAGAATTATTCTATCTTAGGTGAAGCATGTGAAGTTATCTGATCTTGACATAGTTTTGACTTCCAGAGTTTCATGTAGATTTTCTCTGCAATTATATTTGAATTTTCCCCATTAACATTGATATTATGCCAAACCAAACTGCCTGAAATATTTCTCATTTTTCTTTGTCATTTTATTATTCAGAGAGACTTGGTAACTGGGCAGTGGAGTTCTGAGGCTCTTTGAATATGCGGCACGGTTGTCAAATAATTGAAAAAACTGCATCATTAAGCATTGTAATGCAGTGCTGGGAAATTCCAGGGAGTGGCTCTGTTTATTATCATTGCATCCCCAGAAGGACGGCAACAGTCTGACGGAATTTTGCAACCAATGACATGCAGAATTTCCAACAGGGATATTAAACCCATGAGATAATCCAAAATTTTAACAATGCCTCTTTGACAACAGGATTGGAGACTCCCCAAGTTGAAACCATGGTAAAAGATGTGCAAATTAATCTTTGTTACTTGACATAGCAACAGAACTACAGGCTGTTCAACGGTTTGCAAAAATCACTTTCTCACTATGTAAAAGAAGATGCTAACATGGTGGTTCTGTTGCTGGACCAGTAATCTAGTGGCATAGGCTATCAATCTGGAGACACTACAGCCTCTAGTGCTGCAATGAATTTCAATGTATTTAATGAAATAGTCTGCAATTCAAATTAAAAGTATCCATAATTGTGAACACAATGCTACCAGGTACTCGTAAAATAAAAACATATAATTCATTTGTGGCTTTCAGGGATAAATCACTGTGGGAATATTTTCACCCTCGACACTGTGGGAGTACTTTCACCAGAACAAAAGTACACAAAAATACAGCAACATGAAAATGCTTTATTTCACACCTGACACACAAGGGTTTTTGGTGCTTGCAACCAAAATCCACTGAACAGTATTATAGCTTATAAACACATCTATGGTTGTAAAACAAATGAGAGCATGCCAGCATTGCTTTTCATATCATTGTGTCCCTTTTGTTTGCTCTTGCTGGAGTCAAATGAGCTTCACAGAGCAGAGAATCATGGGTTTACCGTCAGCAGTCTTGGCACAGAGCACAAGTAAATTTGGGGCTAATTTCTGTGTTAGAGCCATCCACGGGCCAATATTTTCCAGAGTACTAGATTACAAGTGCTGCTTCATAATTTGCTATTTTAAAGCAATTTGTAAATCTTAACAATGTTATTTTTGGTTTACTAGTTCAGTTAAAATTCCCATAAATAATATCTGTTCTTGCTTCTATAAATTAAGGCTTTTTAGGCCTTATATGGAGGATTATAAAACCGATTTAACATTAAATCTACCGCATGTCACTTTGGGTAAACAGTAACTTTCTTGCACTCTGAAGTTCTGCTTCTGCTTCTTAGCCAGTGCCTTAGGATCAAGGGTGACTTGTTTCTACATCAGTTGTGTGGATTTCTAGATTCTGATGTGTCCAATTAGATCAATGAGAAAGCCACACGCTCTTCCACAGGCAGGGTAGCAGATGATGGACAGGGCAAGTGGCAAGGTTATTTGTGAGGTGATGCAGCTAATGCTGATTATGCAGATATTCTGCCTGCATGGACCTGAGGTTTTCAGTATTCTTCTGAATGCTCCTCTTCCACTTTGAGCAGTCATTGGCCAGAGGTTCATAGGCATCAGTAGAAAGTTCCACAGTGGGCTTCAAGCATGTCCTTGAATCTTTCCACAGTCCACCAGGTAATTTTTTCCCATGACAGAGTGCAAATGTGTGTGCATGTTTTCAGTGTCCTGTGTCATACATATGAGGGAGATTTGGCCTAGGGCTTCAGAACTAGGGAAGTTTGCTTGTGAGAGGGCATTGATGTTGGCTTCCTCGTTCTTTAAGTCAGTTAGGAATATTTTGTGGAGAATAAATCAGTGGTATTTTTCCTGTACCTTGGGGTGCCTGCTGTAGGGAGTCAAGATCTCAAGTACACTTCAGTGAGCGGAGATCACTGCTGCCTGGTTAGCTGTGAGACTTGTGTTAGGGTTCATGTCCTGGTCTTCAAATACCCTTCTCCTCAATGGATCAAAGCCTGTTCTGATGCATTGAATGTGATTTTGAATTTTATCATTCATATCCGCCTTCACCAAGAGATGGCACCCAAAGTATGAGAAGTGGTCCGTGTTTTTTAGCGTTTTGTCATGAACCCATTGTGAAACTGTGTGTTGTATAAACACTCACGATTAATTGTGTTTTGAAGTATGCTCAGCTCTCTATCACAGAATTTTTCTCATTAATATTTTTGCCTGGAGACATCATATTATCACGTATTATAAACTCTGACAATGCCAGTGTTCAGTTTTTCTGCAGGAGATGGACATCATGCAATGGATGAAGGGTTGAATTCTACAGGTAGTGTCAGAAATGACTCTGGTCAAGCTTATTGACATTGGAAGGGGTGTCATTCTCAGAGCAGTTCAAATGGCTTTTGAATACGATTTGATTTTTTTGTAAGAATTACCAATGCTTTGTGGATATATATGTAGAATATTCAAAATTAAAATCTATTTTACCACTTGTAAATAATGCATTGGAGTAATCACAATAAACTAAAAACATTATAAGACCATAAAACTGTACAATATAGCAGCATTATTAGGCCATTTGGCCCATCGAGACTGACTTGCTATTCTATCATGACTGGTTTATTATCCTTCTCAACCTCATTTTCCTGCCTTCTCCCTGTAACCTTTGACACACTTACCAATCAAAAAGCTATCACCCTCTGCGTTAGATATACCCATTGGCTTGGCATCCACATCTGTTTGTGGCAAAAAATTCCACAGATTCACTTTCAGTCTGGCCAAAGAAATTCCTTATATCTGTTCTAAAGGGACATCCTTCTCTTCTGAGGCTGTAAACTTTGATCCTTGACTTGCCCACTATAGGAAACATTCTCTCCATGTTCACTCTGTCTGGGTCTTTCAATATTCACCCCCTCCCTATTCTTCTAAACTCCGGCGAGTACAGGCTTCGAGCTATCAAATGCTCCTGATACAATTACCCTTTCATTCCTGTGATCATTCTCATTAATCTCCTCTGGACCCTCTCCGATGCCAGTACATTCTTTCTTAGATAAGGGGCCCAAAACTGCCCTCAATACTCCAAGTGTGATCTGATCAATCCCTTATAAAGCCTCACCATTACGTACCTACTTTTATATTCTAGTCCTCTCAAAATGAATGCTAATATTACATTTGCCTTTTTACTACTGTCTGAACCTGCAAGCTAACCTTTAGGATTCCTGCATGAGGACTCCTATATCCCTTTGCAACTCTGATTTCTGAATTTGCTTCCCGTTTATTGAACCCATTCAGACTACTCTTATTTCAACTTATGGCTATGGAGTAACAAAATATATCTTAATTATCTGTAAAAATTGTCTCTTCAGTTGCTGACTGTTGTTCTTGGCGCTGCTGTGTTAAAAGGATCAAACACTTTTCAGCCATTATTCAACATAACCTTACACTATTAAGCTGTAACCTATGTGCTCAATTTGATCTAGTTGTTCCCAGTGTTGAGCAGATGACTTAATCAATTAAGTCAACATGGAACAGAAAATTGAATACAGTGCTCAATAGCTGAACACTTCAGGCAGGTAATGCTAAGCTGGGCCCAAGCTAGATGAGCAACAAGAACAATGTAGAATCTTTGAGGGTGGAGTTAAGAAACTGAAAGGATTAAAAAAAAAGACATTATGGTGATTAAATAAAGCCCTCCAAATAGTAGCCAAGAAGTGGGGTCCTAGGGGGATCGGAGGAGGATGCTGAGCAGAGATGGCTAACGTTTCTGGGAAAAATTCACAAGGTGCAAGATATATGTGGCCCATAGATGAAGTCCTCAAATGGCAGGGCTAGGCAATTGTGGCTGACAAGGGAAGTTTAGGACTGTGCAAAAGCCAAGGAAAGGGCATATAAGGTAGCAAAAGTGAGTGGGAAGTGGATGATTGGGAAGCTTCTAAAATACAACAAAAGGCAGCTAAAAAACCATAAGAAAGGAAAAGACGAAGTACGAGTGGCAAACTAGCCAATAATATAAAGCAGGATACTAAAAGTTTATTCAGTTATATAAAGAGTAAATGGGAGGAGAGAATTGATATTGGACCACTGGAAAATGATGCTGGTAAGGTAGGAGTGAAGGAGAAGGAAATGGAAGATGAACTTAATGAGTACTTTGCATCAGTCTTCACTGTGGAAGACACCAGCAGTGTGCCAGAGGTCCATGAATGTCAGGGAGCAGGAGTAAGTGCCATTACTACCACAAAGCACAAGGTGCTGGGGAACTTAACATCTTAAGGTGGCTCAGTCACTTGAACCAGATGGATTACATGCCAGAGTCCTGAGAGAGGTTGCACTGGTCATGACCTTTAAAGATCACTTGATCCTGGCATGGTCCTGCAGGACTGGAAGATTGCAAATGCCACTGCACTCTTTAAGAAGGGTCAAAAGCAAAAAAATAAAGGAAATTTATTTAGCCAGTTAGCCTAACCTCAGTGGTTGGGAAAGTGTTGGAGTCTATTATTAAGGATGAGGTTCAGGGTATTTGGAGACTAATGATAAAATAAGTCAAAGTCAGCATGGTTTCTGTAAAGGGAAATCTTGCCTGAAAAATCTGTTAGAATCCTTTGAAGAAGTAACAAGCAGCTTCGACAAAGGAGAGGGAGTGGATGTCACTTACTTGGATTTTCAGAAGGCATTTGATAAGGTGTCACACATGGAAGATACTGGCATGGATAAAGGAATACTGATAGGCAGGAGGCAGTAAGTGGAAATAAAAGAAGCCTTTTCTGGTTGGCTACCAGTGACAAGTTGTATTCCTCAGGGGTCAGTATTGGGACTGCTATTTTTCACATTGTTTGATGATTGAGATAATGGAATTGATGGCTTTGTGGCAATGTTTGCGGATGATATGAAGGTAGAAATCAAGAGGGGTAGGAGGTGCTGAGGAAGCAATGCAAATGCAACAGGACTTAGACAAATTGGAAGAATAGACAAAAATGTGGAAGGCGGATTACAGTGTTGGGAAATATATGATAATGCATTTTGATAAGAGGAACAGTAGTGCAGATATTATCTAAATGGTGAGAAAATTCAGATATTAGATGTGCAAAGAGACTTAGGAGTCCTCATGCAAGACTCTTAATCCCAGAAGGTTAATATACAGGGTGAGTCAGTGGTAACAAAGGCAAATGCAATGTTGGCATTTATTTCAAGAGGAATAGAATATAAAAGCAAAGAGATAATGCTGAGGCTTTAGAAGACACTAATCAGGCCAAACTTGAAGTATTGTCAACAGTTTTAAGCCTCACATCCCAGAAAGGATGTGTTGTCATTGGAGAGAGTCCAGAGGAGGTTCACAAGGATGATTCTGTAAATGAAGCAGTTAACATATGAGGAGCGTTTGGCAGTTTTGTGCATATACTTGCAAGAAGGGGGATCTCGTTGAAAACTACTCAGTGTTGAAAGGACTAGACAAGGTGGATGTGGAGAGAATGCTCCCTTTCATGAGGATTTCCAAGACTAGAGGACACAGCTTCAAAATTGAGAGGCAACCTTCTAAAATAGAAGAAGGGTGGAACTTTTTCAGCCAGAGAGTAGTGAATCTGTGAAATTCTTTGCCACTGACTGTGGTGGAGGCCAGGTCCATGGGTATATTTAAAGTGGAAATTGGAAGTTTCCTGATTGGTTAGGCATCAAAGGCAAGAAGGCAGGTGCATGGGGTTGAGAGGGATCCGGGATCAGCCATGATGGAATGGTGGAGCAGACTCAATGGGCTGAATGGCCTAATTCTGCTCCTATATCTTATGGTCCTGTAGTCTAATGCTAAATGATCCACATCTTGCTGATCCAGTTCCTTTGCCTGGAATCATCTTCCTGGTTTCTCTAAGCACATACATATTTGTTCCAAATACAGATAACCACTGAGATATCCTTGACTTCAGCCATGTCCCTAACCATTGACAGTATCTCCTGCAATGTACTGAAGAGCCATCACCACTAACCACTACCAACCCACTCCTAACTGACCTGATAGCTGACAGTACACTCCCTACGGGTTGTCAGCTGTAAAATGGGTAGACCCATTTAGCATCATTAAAATGACTAGAAATGAATGAGGTATTAAAGTTATATTAAAATTGAAGAACATAATTAAGTTCACTCCAAACATCTAAAAACATTTGTAAATAATAGAAGCTTAAAATAGATTGATTAAAAAATTAAACTGATTCCCCTTTACCTCCAAATCTGTACAGTGCACCTTAATATATTAGTTCCAAGTAGAACGCAGATATATTTTTTATTCTTATTCAAATATGTATCAACTTAAAAACAATTGATATCAACAGGTTATTAAATTCTGTGGCTGCTTCACGTCTGTCAGAGAGTGCAGGACTTTTACATCATTTAGTGCACGGCTAGACATCCCAGAATTACTGGCATGATTTACAAGTCCTTAAGGAGTTTATTGCAGTCCACTAAAAATGAGTAGTACAATTTGAATTTTGTTTCAGTTGATGTGAAGACAGGGGAAGCAAAGCAATACCACCCCACTCAAATCCACTTCTTTCCTCTCCTTCAGGGTTTACTGGTAGACTGGATTGGATAATTGCTGACTCTTGAAAATATGGGCCTCTCCAGCTCATGTCAGAGATCGGAATATGTAAATCACTGGGATTATAGCAACAAACCCCAAGGCTGAGTTTAGGTTGTGACCTAGGCATGCACTCTTAAATTATGACCAGTTTTCCGTGATAATGTAGTTTCTCTTTTTCTTTGTTCAAGAGAACTAACATCATAACAAAGCCTAAAGCTTCACCGTCAGATCAATGGAAGTCCTTTTATTAAGGTATATTTGATTGTAAAACCCAAGATCTTTGCATAAATGAACTATTCTGTTCAATTTTCCTTGACAGTGTTGCCATGGAATTTTGGTAATGGAAGTATTTAATACCTTTAACAGAGTTTACTAAATCAAAAATTGGATGTGGTTTCAAACTCTATTTCAGAATTTCTTAAAATTTAATTTTATCTGACTTAATTTCCAATTTCATGCAGGGCAAGACAAGCCAAAGAGCTGAACTTGAGTGTTAGATGAATATATAATTTGATCTAAAGTTTGGGAAATTCACATGAAAATAATATGAACCATTGAGCTTGATTTTACTTTCTAACATCTTCTTGTTCTCTACATAATATGAAAAAGAGCAGCAGTCAAACATTTCATCAGGAGGATACGTGAATCAGCAAATATTTTGTTCCAAGACCTGGTTTTAAACACTGACTAGTCACTGAAGGCATTCCTGTTATTAAAACTCACATGTGTGTATTTTTCTTAACAATGGGAGTGTGAGAGGCTAGTAAAACTGCATCTTGCCTCAGGCAGGATAAGTTCCTCATACGTACTCATTGTTCCTGAGGAAAACAAGCCATGCAACAATGCTCCCGTACCCCTGCATCAGTTTACATACATGGTAATTCTATTTAATTCCTATATTTTGTAAATAAATGTTTTGTATGAATATTATATTTCAGGTGAATGAAGTAGTGTTCTTCAGCTGCATTGCATTACTGTGCTGTAAAGTATTCTGAGGCCTAAAGAACACGATTATACAATTGAATAGAAACTCACAGTCTGATCTAAAGCTCAGCAGTGAATCAATTCAAATTTCTAATGTTTGGAGCGAATTTCAGAACCATGGATAGAGCCTCCCTCACCTAGCAATTTTTATATTTATATATATATATATCACTAACAAGTGTGCTTCATTTTGCTACAATCCATTAGTTGACATTTAGCAATTATGAGCAGGTTTTAGATGCTTATTTTATCACATGGGGGTAGAACAGATTAGTTAAAATGTAATCACTTCTCCAAAACTGGTAATAATGGACAAATATATCAAATATATCTGCGTATTTTCTCTTGTTTATCAAATATATTGCTGTTCACAGGTTTCCTAAACTAGTCTCTGTAAAACTTTGGGGATTTTGAATGGACAGTGAGAGGTGTCATAATCAAGCATTGTATTTCCATTTTATAAACTTTACTTTCCTACTTACTATAAACAGGGCTGATAATTATTGCAGTACAATTAGGAAGGATAACAAATGGTTAATTACAAAAAAAATTCAGCCTTGTTATTGTTGTTTCAATGGCATGTGTGCTGCAGTATTTTCATATTTGGATTAACTCTGGTTCAGTCATTTATGCAAGTATTTAAAACTTAAATTTATACAAATATATTCATAAACAATATTGTCATCAAAAGAAAATTAAAGAAGTTTTATTTCCTTTTATATCTTATATTTTCAATATGAAGGATTAAATTCATCTTTTAATATCAATAGTTTTATTAAAGTAGGGCAACAGTTATGTTACTGCACTGATGATCAAGTGGTATGATCTTGCTTATGAGTTCAAATCTTACTATGGTTTCTAAGGAACTTACAGTACATTCAGTTAATTGGTTAAATAATTAATGTTGATGACGGTGACCATGGATGATCAGCAACCCATTTAATTCAGGATAAACAATTCTGCTCATTTCCCTTTTGGCCTAGATGTAGCTACCAACTTGTAGCAATGTATTGACTCTTAAACATCCTCTTAAATATTCTAGCAGGCCATGAAGTTCAAGGACAGTTAGAGTTAGGCAGTAATTTCTAGCAACACCCACATCCATGAAAAATAATGGTGACATCGCTGCTAAGATTCCAATCTAGATTCCAAGTCTTTATCAAGGTGCCTTGATGATGTATTAAACTATAAGACCTCAGGTTCTTTCTGAGGTCTTATAGTTTAATACATCATCAAAGCACCTTCAACCTGAACTATAAACTATGAGAGCTTATGCACAGACCTCAGGAAGAACCTGTGACAAATTTGCTTAAAATGCTTTCTTCATAATTTTCCTTAAGTAAGAAGTGGAATTAGTAATAATTATTGTTACCAAAGTGGTTTTGATGAGACTGAGTAAAAAAAGGATGTATTAATGATACTTAAATTTTACACATAAAAATATTGCAAAGAATGTAACAGCTGATTAAAACTCCTGCAAAGTAAAAACATTTTATTCTGTATGGAAAAATATGGTGTGCATTTAAATGCATGATTAATATCTCCCATCTGTACAATTAATTCCTTTCCCAGTGAGGATGTCTTTGGGGTAGAGTTTCCACTTTGGACATAATTAGCAATTTAGGTGCAAATTGCCCCTAAAATTATGCCCTTTTTCAAAACATTTTTTTTATTTCCTCCTGTTTTCCCTCATACTCATTTGTATATCCTGAAAGCAAATTCTGACATGCCAAGTTAATTGGACAGTGTTTCAAAAAGTAATTTCAAAAGAAACATTAAAATATTCTTCAATATACTTAGCAGTGGTAACCCAGTCCAGTTTGATGAATATGGATGAAAATAGGTTTATCACAAAAAATAAGCATTTTAAATCAACGAGTGTGAAATTTGATTGCCTCAGAGAATAGGACTGAGGTTCTTGAGAAGCTATTAATCCAAGCCCTCTGATTGCAAAGCAGGCAACTTTCAGCATCTAGCTAGTGCTAATCTTATTGTTGATTGATTCAATGCATCAGGAGAGAGCCAATACTGTTTTGTGAGTAGCTAACTCCATTTAAACATGACTCACAAGACTTAAAGCTAGCCTGCCCCTCTTCAGGCCTGGTTGCTTTACAGCTGGAGCAAGCACGAGCAGAAGTAAATACAGATTAGAGAGAGTTAGCTACAGTCTTTTTTGGATGTTGTATTAGTGGCCTTATGGGAACAGATGAAAAATCGATGGCCTATATGTAGAAGGGCCAAAGATGCCCTTCATTCTCCAGAAACACTTGATGTGGTCCCAAATACCCTGGTGCAATTTTACATCAAATTATAATGATTCTTACAGCACCTCCAAAATCAGAGAATGCAACCTCAACTGGAATGACATGCCAGTTTATGAGGCTCACCTGAATGTCTGCAAATTAGAATTAATTCTCAAGGCCAATCATCGATGCAAGCACCGTTTGAATTCTAGTGTCTTCTTAAATTTGGCACAAAGGATTGTATTTTTGTGCTCTATTCAGATGAATTACTCAACAACAACAAAATCAAGTTGAATGAACTTTTTCTATGTTATTTTAATCAATAGACTGAGCTGATAGTAATAGGCCCTTGGAAAATTCTGTATCTGTAGTAACCATGACTGATAGGGATTAAGAGCAGTTGCACTTCCATTTTTAATGCCATTACAAGGGTAAGAAACAGAAGTGAGAACTAAGCCCTTCAGTCCCTTCTGTTGATATTTTACCTCAGCACCAACTCCTACGCTAACCAAACATCCCTCGTTCAACTTGATTTTTAAAACTCTGTTGATCCATGTCTCAAGTTTGCTCAACGGCTGAGCCTCTGTAACATTTAAGTTAAATTTATTATCAAAGTATATATTCAATAAATGTGTAACAGAATTAATGAAAGATCGCAGCAACTTGGGTGTTCAACCAGTATGCCGTGTGCTCTACCTGGGCCCATTTTCCTATAGCCCATTGTTTTTATTATTATTATTATTATTATTATTATTATTATACTAATCTGGTTAAGTAAGGGATGCCAGAAGTTCTCAACTTTCTAGGGAAAGGTAGTTTTCCTCTCCTCATTTCTGATGGACTGATAGCGAATTTTGTGGCTGTGAACCCAATTCACAACACACTTTCCAGAGTAAAACTCGGTGTTAAAATGAAATCATCTCTTTTTCTTCCAAATCTAAAGGATAGGCCCAAACTACTTAATCTCTCTCCTCACGGTCTACTTCATTATGGCCTTACACTACACTTTGTCCTTTACACTTTATTCTGAATTCTGTTACTGTTTATTTTCCCTCCTTGTACTACCTCAATGCACCAATGTGATGACAAAAGTAAGTTTTTCATTGTACCTCAGTATATGTGACAATAATAAATTAATTCACCAATCTTTATTGGATATCTTCCCATCTAAAAGTCAGCCTGGTAAATCTTTGTGACAGCAGCTGTATTCCAAGTATATCTTTCCTCAAGTGCATTGCAGGGCCTGTGAATGCTATTGAAGATGTGCTCTCATCAAATCCCTGTAAAAATGCAGTAAGATATCTACAACTCAGCTAGTAATAAAGGCCGATATGCCATTTATCTTCTCAATTGCTTTCTGCTTTAGCATGTTAACTTTAAGTGATTCATGTGTCAGGACACACAGATGCCTCTGACCACCAGCACTTCTGCATCTCACACCTAAAAATATTATTTTCTTTTAACTAAGTGGATGGCCCCACACTTCTATTCCATCTGTCATTTTCTTATCACTTAACCGAAAGAATCTTTGCATGATCCTCACATCTCAAACTTGCATCATCAGAAGATTTAGATAATTTGCACTGGATGTACTTGTCAAAAATCACAGATTTACACTGTACGTATTAAAATGGCCAATGAGTATATTTCTGTATGTTCATGGTCTTCTCTGGTGTGACCCACTTCTAGCTTTGATGTGTTGTCTATTCATATATTCAGAGACTCTCTTCCTCATACCACTGTTGTAACATGTGGTTATTTGAGTTACGGTCACTTTCCAGTCAGCTTGAACCAGTCTTGCCATCTCTTATGACCCCTCTCATTAACAAGGTATTTTTGCTCACAGATCTGCTTTGCATTGGATGTTCTTTTTTTCCACAGTATTCTCCTTAAATTCTAGATACTGTTGTATGTGAAAATCCCAGGAGACACTCAAGCCACCTCATCTGGCATGAGCAATCACTCCACAGGCAAACCCTTTTAGAACTCATTTCTTCCAAATTCTAATGTTTTGTCTGAAGAACAACTGAACCTCTGCATTTGGTTATTTATTGAGTTGCTGTCATGTTATTGGCTGATAAAATATTTGAATTAATGAGCAGATGTACAGGTATGCCCAGCAAAGTGGCCACTGATTGTGGATTGTGAATAGCTTGGCCTGCAACACTGGTGGCCCATTAGTTAGAAATTCCCAACCTGAAACTGACCAGATCATCCCTAAGCTGTTTATATGTGTTAATAAATCCTCAATTACCTCAGTTCCCTGCACTCTAACTGTGCAGTTTCAAGTTTTGTTTCTTCTCCCTTTCTCAGGCTGTGTGGTTATATTTTCTACCCTTCGCTCTGCGGGAATTGTTCAAAAATGTACCAAATTTTGGGTGATGACCTTGATCACCATTTCCTTCTCTTCCAATAGTTTGAGATTCAATTCATCAGATCCTGAGGATTTATTGCATTTCATTTCTCTAAGGTTCTTTTGTAATCAAGAATGATTGTGTTTAGGTTCTCTTCTAGACAGACAGAAATTCAAAATCTATTTTTTAAAATTTCCTTATCACTTTCGTAGTTTCTAATATAATTTCTTTCATCTAATTCTACACAGAACCCATATTAGCTTTTCTTTCTGACTAATTTTCATGCTAGATTACTTTTGTATTCTATATTCCCATTCATCGATTGACCCATTGCAAGAATATGAAACAGAACAGGACTGTTTTTAAATGTAGTACTGTATTTGGCAGTCTGATGTGCTTTGAACTATATATTTAATAAGGCAGACAGGATAGACAAAGCAGAGTCAGTGGATGTTGATTTGATGGACTTTCAGAATGCACTCAACAAGGTGCTGCACATGAGGCTGCTTAACAAGATAAAAACCTATGATACTACAAAAAAGAATTTACAATGATATTACAAGAAAAATACCAGTCTGAATTGGTTCACTGGCAGGAAGCAAGTGGGAATAAAGGGGTCCTTTTCTGGTTGGCTGCTGGTGACTAGTGGTCTTCCACAAGGGGTCAGTGCTGGGACCATTTCTTTTCATGCTATATTTCAACGATTCAGATGATTGGATTCATGGCTTTGTGGTCAAGTTTGCAGATGATACAAAGATACACAGAAGGGCAGGTAGTGCCGAAGAAACAGGGAGTATGCAGAAGGACGTAGGCAAATAAGAAGGATGAGCAAAAAAAGTGGCAGATGGAATAAATGTCAGAAAGTATATGGTGATACCCTTTGGTAGAAGGTGTAGACTATTTTCTAAATGGGAGCAAATTCAGAAATCAGAGATGTACAGGGACTTGGGAGTACATGTGCAGGATTCCCTAATGGCTAATTTGCAAGTTGAGTTGGTGGATTGTAAATACAATCTTAGCAATCATTTCAAGAAGACAAGAATATAAAATCAAGAATGTAATGCTGAGACTTTATAAGGCATTTGTCAGACCACACCTGGAGTATTGTGAGCAGTTTTGGGCCCCTTATCTAAGAAATGATGTGCTGACATTGGAGGGGGTCCAGAGATGCTAATGAAAATGATCCCAGGAATGAAAGAGTTAATGTATGAAGAGTATTTGAATGCTCTGAAGCTGTAAACACTGGAGTTTAGAAGAATGGGGGGATCTCATTGAAATCTATCAAATATTGAAAGGTCTAGATAGAGTGAACGTAGAGGAGATGGTTCTTATAGTGAGGGAGTCAGGGACTAGAGGACACCGCTTTAGAATAGAAGGAATTTATTTAGCTAGAGGGTAGTGAATCCATTGCCACAGCGGGCTGCTGAAGCCATGTCACTGGGTCCATTTAAAGTGGCGGTTCTTTGCGTTTTGATTATTAAGAGCATCAAACCTTACAAGAAGAAGGCAGGAGAATGTGAATGCAAGGGATAATAAATAAGCCATGATATAAATGGTGGAGCTGTCTCAAGTGCTGAATTCCCTAAATTCTGCTCCTATGTCTTGTTATATTATGGCATAAGTTTGCTTCCTCCATGTCATCACCTGACTGCACTCATGACTTGACTCACCTGAAATCCTCAGCCTCATCATCGTTACCTTCAGGCTCAACCATTTCATTGCACCTCTGAATATTCATCCTGCATAAAGTGGATGCAATCGAATGGTAATGGGTAAATGGGATGGCATAGTTATTACAGACAACAGAGCATTTTGCTGATTGGCAAAGCTTTCGCTTGATGATCAGCATTACCTCCAGGTTAAGCAACATTTTGATTTTAAAAATCTCAGTCATATTTTCAAATCCCTCCATAACCTTATTTCTTCTGCCCTCTACTGTTCTCTAACCTACAACTTTGCCATATGAGGCTTTATAATATTGGCCTCTTGCTTGTTCATGAATAGCCATCATTTCTGCTGCCAACATCCAAGTCTCAAAATTGTCCCCACCCTCACATCCATCTCTTTTTCTCTACTTCTCCTTCCTCATTCAAGACTCATATTAAAACAATCCCTAATACCTTGGTACTCTTAGATCTCCTTGTGTGGCTCATTGTTGAATTTTGTTTCATATCTCTTCTGTGATGCACTTTGAGAAATCTGACTGCGTTAAATAGGAGACATATATGCATGTAGTTGCTGTTGCCACTGCTGATGATTTTATCTGGGTTATTTTTCTGTGATTCATAGAGGTATTTTATTGCATATGGAGATACACATTTCCTTGATCTAATTGCTACTGTCCATGCTATTTTTCATTTAAAAAAATAATTGAATGTCAACCCTTAGTACTTGGAGAATGAGACAGATTTTTCTCCAAATTGTCACACATGCCGAAGCTGCATCTCTGGCCCTTTAGTAGACCTGAATTTGATCATATTCAATATGTTATTCTGTTTCACAGAGCATTTCTGCAGCAAGCAGGTCATCTGCATTTGTGTGTTCTGCAGATGCCACCCATTACTTTTGTTTCTAAGTCAGATTGTTGGAATTCAATTATATTCTTCATAAAGACACTTAGCCCTCCAACTAACATTTTACTACAATATTGGGGATGTGGTGATCTTTCTACACTGCTAACTTCTGTACTACATGAACAATCCTTGCACTGGGTATTCTGTTAAGTGGACAAGCAGTGTGCAAACCAAGAAACATTCATAGGATCTCTATGAATCCTTTTATTTTACTCAGTGTGAGGTGGCACAGTAGTTAGCACAATGGTCCAGGTTCAATTCCTGCCACCACCTAAAATGTGTGTGTATATTTTCCCTGAGATTGAGTGGATTTCTCCAGGTGCTCCAGTTTCCTCTCACAGTCTGATGATGTAGCAGTTGGTAGGTTAATTGATCATTGTAAATTTTCCCATGATTAGGCTGGAATTAAATCTGGGCATTGCTGTGCGGTGCGGTTCAAAGGGTTGGAAGGGCCTGTTCCGTGCTGTATCTCAATAAATAAATAAATATAAAGTATTGCTCAATCTACATCACTAAAGAGATTGAAAGAACAACAGAAAATTTAGTAAAGCAGCTTTGCTGGAAAGAGGAAGGGACTTAGCATTTGAGGTCAAACGTAACGTTAATGTTTGCCTTACATTTAGACTTTCAGTGAAGGAGAGGATAAAGAAAACCTGCACTCCACCTGTGAAGAGCTGGTGGATTTAACTCAGGCATTGCCAGAGTTCCTTTCATCAAGCTGTAAAGCTATACCTAACGATAAGGGATAGACAACAAGGACACAAATAATTTTTCACTTGGTTTATTGACCTTTTATCAGACCCAGAATGTTAACTTTGTTTCTCTTTCCACTAATACTGCCTAACCTGTTGAGTGTTCCCAGTATTTTCTTTTTTATTATTTTAGATTTCCACTATCTGAAATTTCTTTAATTTTCATTCATAGAAAAGACTTTCTAACTCTCAGCATATTCTCATTTGTAAGAGCCTGTTGAATATAAACTAGATGCTTTGTTTCTGGTGTTAAGACTATTGACCACACTTTCATTGGCTACAAGGTCATTAGGAAGTTTTGAAAGGAACTATATGAAAGTAGATCAATTTTATTCTTTCACAAGCTAAAGTGTCTGTATTGAAAAAGCTAGTACCATGTTGAGGCCTTTTGGGGGGCTTAAAATTATTTAACAATGTAAATTATCAATCATCAAAATAAAAAGACACGGAAAATGCATTGTCAGTTATATGGTATCTTCAGTGATACTATTTTCACTGGGTTCAATTAGAGGTGGATACATGGGATTCAATTTAGAAATGAATGAAGGACAAGTAAATAGTTCAATTTTACAATTCAAGGGCAATTTTTACAATTTAAATCAGTCCTATGTGTTCCAGTTGTCTGGCTTTTATTTATCTTCCTATTATATTTCACAGAATCGTAGAAACTTCGAGTACTAAAGGAAAACATTCAGGTCACACTGCTTTCTGACTCTTCAATAGAGCATCTACAGTTCATCCTCACTCAATTTCTGTTGTTAATCCACCTCAAGCACTTGCTTGACTCCATTTAAAATTATTTACAGTATCAGAAACCAACATCTTTTCAAGTGGATCTTTCCAGCTCCTGATTAATCTCTGTGGGAAAAGACAAAGAATTTTGCAATGAAAATTTCCTGTAATCTCTGCTGTCAATCCTTGATAATTACTGTTAATTGAAAGGAGAAGTGGCCATTGCCAATATCGAATCTGCTGTCACGTCTCAGACAGAATTCAGGTTTCTTTTCTTCTCTCTTTGTTGAAAGATCAAATGAAATCCAAACAAGTTACCTATGTGTAGGGCACAAAAGATTCACTTTGTGACCTTCTGCCCAATAAGAGCAAATCAAATCATCTGTTTTCATCATGTTTGAAAACCACAGTCCCTGAAAAAAAAATCCATCATTTTATCTGTGGAATCTCCATTCTGTGCTATAATTGTCTGTCCCTTGACCCTTGGCAGTCTTGAGAAATATTACATTTTGTGTGTGTGGAAGTCTATTGGAATGTGCTTCTCACCAGGAAGCTCTTTCATGACTCTGCACAATAACAGCAGAAACTTAAAGAGATGCTCATGGTCATTAAAATGTCTGAGTCTGTGACTATATATAATAACATTGTTTGCTCTACTGAATTCCTTATCTGATTATTTTGGGTTGTGCATTAAAATTTAACTGGCAGATTTATTTTCTGTTGTGATACATGCATAACATAGCAACTAAAGGATGAATCTATTTTGACTTACAAGCTTAATTAGATGCCTGTAAATAAATCTGTGTTGCAGTATTTTCAAGCAACACAGGACAATAATCAAGATTATTTATTGCATAACAGAAACACAAAATATTGGGCTGGATTGCTAAACATTTGAATATAGTTTTGAATTTGAAATATGAAATGGTACTGTATGCCAATTAAAGAAAAAATCAAACACATTCCTCCGTGCTGCTTACTGGATCGCATTATTTTCTTTTATTTTTTCCGTAGCTGCAAAATTAATGTGGAGGCAACCCAATTGAAATTAGTTTTCTGATGATTTGCTTCTGGAGGAGTTTTGTACCCTTGAGCATTTTCGAAGTTTGTGTTTAATCACAAAATCTCAGCCATGATTTCTGTGACAGGTAATTTCCTTAATGCTGCTGACAGTGATGGATTACAAGAAAGGCTATTGGATCCTATGCCTTTGTCTGAAAGTGATAAGACTAGATTAGGGTTATCTTGGTATGAGTGCTCAGAACATACTGCTATCTAATAAGTCCCTTGGTAATACAACAGCTCACAGTGGGAGAAGAAATTCAGGACCAGATGGGGTGTGCCAACTGGCAAAAAATATTTTGTATATCACACCTTTCATGACAAAACCTTGTGGTAACATCAGGGCTCACAAAAATAAGTAATATTCAAGTCTTCATTTACATTGTGTTGCAATATTTAAAATAATATCTTTATCAATATCTTTGCGTGCTGAAACTTTTTGCACTGAATATTAGGTTGCATTTTTGCATTAGCCTCATTGGTTCACCGGTTTCTTTTCTATTCATTCAATGAGTGGTCTATACTTACTGAAATTCAACCTCCTGATTCATTTTCATGTACTCAATAAAGACCAGAAATAGTACTAAATGGCTCAGTTCATCGTCTCATATCTTAAGATTGGCACCATTTCCTTTCTTTGCAGATACCTGTACAAAGTACTCCCAAGAGTGCATTTCTGAACATAAGTTAGACTCCAGGGACCTTCCAATTCTAAGTGGTCTTTCCGACATAAAAAGTAGTATGCAACATAACATAGCTCCAGGGTTATACTAAACAAAGCTTATGAGATGGCATTATTATGCAGAGAAAATCAGACTTGTAATAAGTATATGAAATCCAGGGAAATACAAACACAGAGACAACATTACAATTCTGATTTTTTTTATGCATTTAACAACTCATGAATGAATAGAAAACTTGCATTTTCTGAATAATTAGGAAGATGCATTAATAGTTTATTAATTGGATAAACCATTCAGCAACAGTCTAAAAAGAAAGTTTATTTACAAACATCACACTGATTGCAGGTAATCATTCAGTCAAAGCCTGCATCAAACTCCAGCAGCACTCAATGCAATGTCAATAAATTGAAAAAAAATAGTGCTTAGAAAGATAAGAGACAAATTTTGTGTGGATCATTAATGCAGTATGGAGCTTAATACAGTTTTGAAAGGAAAACAGTGATTTGCTTTTGTAGTTTAGCTTTCACTCCATGTCTTTGTAGATTCTGCTGATTATAGATTGAACCATACTAAATACGAAGGCACTTTTAGTCTTGGCCTTGTCACAGATTAAGTTCCCACCTGACATTCAAACCTACCAACCACATGTGAGATCAGTTCCATGAGGACTAAGACAACTTGAAAAACAAGTTCGACTTGTGCACCCATTTGAAACATTGGGTCATCCTGGTACAGTCATAACTGGGAGGTAATTAGACAAATTTAATTATAAAGGATGAAAAAATATATATTTTACTTGCATTGCTCAAGACAGAATGCCAAGGATGTCTGTGAAAAGGATGAATGCATCCCTTTCTCAAGTGAGAAAGAAGAAAAAAAGCAGCAATGTTTTATGCCTAATAAATTAAATGAATACTGATCATTTTTTTGGGCATGACACTCAGTGGGAGTTTTTTTTAATTTTATAATGTCAAATTTAGTTCAGCTTTGAAAAATTATTTTAA
Source organism: Hemitrygon akajei (assembly GCF_048418815.1). Classification (NCBI taxonomy): domain Eukaryota; kingdom Metazoa; phylum Chordata; class Chondrichthyes; order Myliobatiformes; family Dasyatidae; genus Hemitrygon; species Hemitrygon akajei. Next base: position 34,210,840 of record NC_133134.1, on the reverse strand, counting down.
CTGCAAGAAAGTATATCAAGACATTAAGAACAGAATCAGCAGTGTAAAAACTGATAAAATATGAAGTGACAGACTGATGACAAATGTGTGCAGTGAGAATTAACTAGTTATTTATTTATGTTCCCTAACTCTCTTAGTTTGAAGAGCAAACATCTAAGTGTTATTCCTTTGATCTGGTAGTTTGCAATTTCTCTGTCATTTTCTTTGGCTCTTCCTTTAGGGTGAAAATATATTTTAAGTCTTAGATAATTACCGAATGCATCAGTGTCTGTTAGACATGCAGAAACAATGATTCACGGCGTTAAGATCATTTTCTTTACAAGTTGCAAATCCTAAGTTATAAAAAATGTCACCATCTAAAATGACATCTTATATATTTCTGATGCATTGGAATTAAATTGCAGATTGAAACGTTATGGATTCTAATGTACTGTTAAGGGTGAAAGTAGAAAGAAGTGACATAAACCTCAAAAATAAGTTAATCTGTGTCATGAAGTCGTGATTTAGCACGAGGAGTGTATTTTTAATATGACCTCTTTGAAACTGTTAGCCTATTACATTTGCCCTTCCCTGCTGCTTTGCAAAGCCGACCATTTTCATTTCCTTTTGGAAGTTATTTTTTTAATCTACTTTTACTATTGTTTCAATAATTTACATTCAGATCCTAGCAATCTGCTGCACTTAAAATATTTTCTTCATCTTTTTATTTCATTTCCCAAATATCTTGAGCTTGTGTCCTCTAGTTACCTAACTTTCTGCAAATGGGAATAATTACTATCTATGCTTTTCAAAAACCTATTTTTTAACAGTGGAACCATAACATTTTCTGCTCTAAGGATAACAATCCCATCCTTTTTTCTCCACAAAATTGAAGTTTCTTATTCTTGATACCATCTCAAAACATTAATATCCTCCTGAAATTTGGTGCTGTTATTTGAACATTACACTGTTGAGACCTCACTGGTGAGTCAATATAGCTCCCCTGCTTTTGTTTTCTGGTGCCTCTATTTAATTTGGACTTAGAATTTACTTGAACACACACAGAATGTTTTTACTTCTTTAAAGTAGACAATGTGATTTCGAGGCTCACGTGTCAATGATATGTCGTTTTGGATGCGTTAGGCGCAACATCAAGTGAACTATTTTGGTGGTTAACCACATCTTGTTTCTTACACTTTTATCAAAATTGTTATATTATCCTATTCTGCTAGCAAAAAGAGTGAAATATTTCTTACCCTAAAGCTCATGTGGCAGCAGCTGAGTGTGTTTTTGCATAGTTGATTACTTCTGTGCAGATGATACTCATTGCGCATGAACAGTTTAGGATGGAATATCTATCATATTTTAAAAATGCAAAAGGCATGAGCAATGTGCAAGTGAATTAGTAATATTTTGAATAATTAATTATTTTGTTCAAATGAACATTGTGTCAAATAGTCATATAGTCAATGTATACCAGGAGGAGTTATATTTCAGGTCTGTTCCTTAATTATGGCCACTGGGCTATGGTATTCTCTTTTGATGGTTGATCACTAAAGCATTTGCCGCTTAGATTCCTTAAATTTTTCTTCTCTAGATTAAATTAATCCATCATGAATTGCTAGTTGGAGCTTAGTTATTGAGCAACAACTTGTTTAATGGACCAATTTGATATGGGCTCCCTGCTGCAGCCCTCATCCACCCATCGTTGTTTAGATCAGTTTCCTCAGTGCAATGCCAGAGAATCTGACTGTGGCAAGTCAAAGACCCTTTGACAGAACTAGAAATTTTATGTTGCACACATTATGTGCATTTAGGTAGCACACTACAGGGAGGATGTAGCAGCATTTGCAGAAGTGACAAACCAGGATGTTACCCAGAGTGAATGGCTTTAATTATTGAACAGGCTGGGTTTATTGTCACTGGATTATAGAAGGCTAAACAGTGATCTTATAGACATTTATAAAGGCCATAGACAAGGAAATTAGTCAGAGTCTTTCTCCAAGGAGGGCATAGAGAACCTAAAACTAGAGGGCATGGCTTTAAAGTGAATGGTAGAAAAAAATCAGAGACATGATTTCAAACAGAGGGTGATGGCTATTTGGAATGAGCTGCAGAGAAACTGGTGGAGGCAGAGGTATGTGTTTAGAATGAATTTAGACAGACTGCTAGATCCTAAAATAGAGGAATATGAACCTAGTTTGGGTAAACAGGGTTAATATAACTGTGTGTCATAGTTATTATAGATAAGATGGGCTAAAAGTTTGGATTTTGTGCTGTCGGACTCAATGGCTCTGATGAGCATCCACAACAAATCCACCAAATGGAGCAGAATGATGGTTTTTTTGCCATCTCTGATTGACAGACATCTGCCATTATGCTCCATTTGCTAGATTTATCATGGATCAAGTTGCAGGGACCCTGCAGGAACATGTGTCACAGGAATATCTGAAGTTCCTGAGGGGATTGTGCTTGAAAATCCAGAGGCAGCGCAATAGGAAACTGAATTCCCAGTCATACCTAATCTTGTGATTACATGGTCATAATGACTGGAGGGAGGGAGTCTTTCGCTCATTTCTTAGGGATGCTTAATGAAAGAAGGTGGAAGCCTAGAATCTTTTGAATGAGAACGGTTATTCTGGACCTCTTTGATGGTATCAAAAATATGATCAGTACATGTGGAAGCAAATGGTATAATTAGCTGCACCACAGCCTCTCGTTTGTCTTGGGGAAGCCAGCCTACATTAGCAGAGAGTAGTTCTCATCATAGTCTATTTCTCAGAGGAGTTTCCTCCTCTTCTGCTTCATCCCACTCCAACTAAATCCCAAAGTGAATCAGCCACTGAGCATCTCCCAGCATTTAGCACTTGCAAGCCTACACCACACATCTTCAGTCTTATGTTTACACAGCAATAATCCTCCTCTCCTAATTTCATTAGCTTTATTAATGACCTTTTTTATTTGTTGTTGCAATGGTAATGTGTTTTTTTTCAACTAAAATAACAAACCACAGGCTTTAAATGAAATTTAACAAATTTCAATTAAAATGCATACCCCTTGATCAGTAATCTTCTAGATGCGAACCCAAATACAACTTCAACTCACATGGAATTAAGTTAATAACCATCTGGTTTTGTCAAATGTGCCCTTAAGGGGGTATACATTATGAGTGATTGCTCTCGTACAAAGATGAGGAAAGAAAAATTCTCATTGTTCAACTGCTTGATTCCTTCATGGTGACTCAATAGCTTGTATTTTTGACAGCCTGTCAAACCAAAGCATTTTTACAGGTGTACTATTTTAAAATCTTATTAAACAATGAAATATAATTATTTTGTTTTTGACCAAGAGGGATAGTCAAGATTTTGCACATCCATGAATTTGTGTCTCAACTCTACTCCCAATTTCTTCATTAGGCAAGTGTTTTTTTTTTATTATTATGAAGAAGTGAACTACTGAATTGCTTCAAGGCAGCTATGTCACAAGGATCATATGTCAGAAAAAAGATTAAGTTTATATTGTGGCTTTAATGTCATTTGAACTATTCAATGTTGTGTTGTCTTGCAATGGAGTTCTAGCTTTCAGTTTATTTTCAATATCTTTCTCATTTTCTGTGGGGTTTGTAAATGTATCAATGAATATGATCTAAATACCTAAAGTTTTTTTGTCATTCTGTTTTTGCATTTGATTAAAACATACTTTATTCACAAAAAACTCAAGAATACAATCAGTACACGTAGCAACACATGTACAGGATAAAATTTGTTTTGGAATTGAGTATATATTTTTAAAGGAGCAATAAGTATAGCATGCAAATTATTTTCAGCCCTTAGCTACAATGTGCTTGGTTAACTATCTAAAATGCACTTATTATGTAAAGAAGTTAATAGAGAATAATTAAAGGAACAATAAATGAAAAAGTAGAATGACTTTATAAATGAAAACATTATTGTTATTCAATAATGCTCTAAGTAGATATAAAGGTATTTTCAACGTATTGGGTGTTGAACAATCTTCTTCATTGGAAATGCTAGTACATCTCTTACTTCTATTTTGTTAGTTCATTGACAGTTCACACTGCTTGATGGCCTTTTAGAACCAAATTAGCACTTTGCATTTCATCCATCATTCCTGCAAGATCAGCAGTTAATGGAAATACCATATACTGTATATACTGTGTATAATTCCGGTTAATTGGGGCACATTGGGACCAGTGCATTTTGGCCCATTTAAGCTGCTGTCCCAAATAGAAAAAGTTTCACGGAAATAGCTAAGAAGATCCACGAGTGGCTGTGGGGGCCAGGTCATTGGTTGCATTTAAGGGAGAGATAGATAGGTTCTTGATTAGCCAGGGCATCAGAGAGTATGGGGAAGAAGGCAGGGGAATGAGGATGACTGGAAGAATTGGCTCAGCCCATGATTGAATGGCAGAGCAGACTCAATGGGCCAAATGGCTTACTTTTGCTCCTATATCTTATGTTCTTAAGATATATAAAATCAACAATCTAGGGTTTAACTGAGTAACAAATTGTGTATTTACATTAAAAACAGATCAAATTAGAACACTATCAATGCCTCTACAGTATTATAAACCTCTATTATTTCCTAATAGTATCAACAGACTAATACATCCGGTGTACACTGCCTTGCTTTTTCATTTACACTGTCTGTAAATGAGCAAAATCAGCACAAGCATCTGATGCCTTCATACAATGCTTTTGATGATTGTGTCCTCCAAATCTTCATTTTCATTGTAGCATTCAAATGACTGTTGATACCTTTAAATTCCTCGTAGTTCCTAACTTGTTGAAGTAGTGAAATTTTCACACTCTGGCCATTGCCAGCATCTGCAAGCCTGTGAGCAATACAGTTCTGAGTTGTCTTACTGCTTATTTCTCACCAACTATCAGTGACAAAAATCATAGCTTTTTGAACACAAGCGCATGCAACTGACACTATTTAAAAACTGTTCAGTCTAAGTAGTGCCCAACAATCATAGAAGTGCATGCAACTGACACTAGTGAGAAACTAGTCTCCTGTCCTAATTAAGCAGCATGGTGTCCCAAAGAAATTAAGGGCATCCCGGCTACTGATGGCCCAATGAAGTGTGTGTGTGTGTGTGTGTGTGTGTGTGTGTGTGTGTGTGTGTGTGTGTGTGTGTGTGTGTGTGTGTGTGTGTGTGTGTGTGTGTGTGTGTGTGTGTGTGTGTGTGTGTGTGTGTGTGTGTGTGTGTGTGTGTGTGTGTGTGTGTGTGTGTAATTTTTTTATTGAAGTTCATCATCAAACAAACATTTCCAAAAGATGTATTTCAGACATTGTACATATATATCATATAATCATATATATCACAAATCTTCACAAAGTATTTATCTGAGGTATACACTTATAGAAAAGAGTGGAAAGAAAAAACAAGCAAAAGGAAAAAACTATGTACAAGTAGGGAGTGATCTTTTTTTAACAACATATTCATTGATTTGTGAGAATAAAATCAGGCCTATGAGGCATTATGTAGTTAAACCGTTTTTCCCAGTATGAATCAAATTATTCCAGCTTATGATTAACAGATGCTGTTATCTTCTCCATTTTGTAAATGTCCATTGTAATTTCCAGCCATGTACTTAAAGTTGGGCTCTCCTGTGATAACCACTTTCTAGTAAGCATCTTTTTACCAGCCACCAACAGTATATTCATTAAATATTTATCTCTTTTCAACCATTCTTGAGGTATACCAAAATATATAGTCTTACTCTCTAAGGGTATTTCACATTTAAAGATGTCTTTTAGGGCATTGTGTATCCCCCTCCAATAGTTTTTGATAACAGGGGCTCGGTTTGCTGGAGAAATTGTGGAAATCAAAATGCAGATCATTATCATATTTTTTGGGAGTAGAAGGTAATTTTAATTCCATTTTTGTTTTATAGTTCCTTCATTAGCTTGTTACAGGTTTTCCCATTGAAATGCTCTATATATTGCACCATCAAAAAACATTGCTTAGTGGTCACTTAGGTCTTGCAGGTTAAAACGAATTACCCTGATTTAATCTTGCATTTTGGTTGTGCCTAAACTGTGCAACATTATCATTTCTATTATTTCTAAATTATTTATAATGTTTTATTCTCTATATCATCAAAAAATTAGATTGTACAGCTGCTTATATTGTGATTTATGCTAATTAAGACTGAGGCTATGCCCTTTCTCACTCAATCAACTCTGGATATCATGTTTTTTTTTATAAGAAGAGGCACATATTGTCAGAAATTTTAACCAATGATAGTGAATAAAATGATAAAAGCACATTTGTAATTGACCCTTAAACCTTGAATTATGACTGACAGTTCATCATTTTTTTTCCTTTTACCAATGCACCAGGAAGAAAATAGTACAATATCTCAGTGCATTATAAGGAAGTAAGTTTATGCACTCTTCAATCAGCTGATGTCAGATCATCAAAGGAGATGTATCAAGTCAAATGTGATCAGGAGCCCATTTAATCTGACATGGACCAAATATTGTCAGATTAACTAGTTCAGATCAAGCAGGATTAGAAGATGGTAATGGATATAACTCTCTCCTCTATTGCCAGGCATAGGTGTGGTGAGGAATTGTGCCTACTCTTTGCTGCTTTTTTAGATTACTGTGAAAACAAATTTTGAAAAGTTAATGGCCAACCACAATAAAACAACTTAATCATATGGTACAATAGATGTACACATATCCTGCGTTAAATCTTTGACCTAGGTTTGAAATTATTTCAAATATGTGACACAAAATTCTCCATATTTGATGACAATTAAATGAGTGTCCTGCTTGAACTTAGTTTGTACAACTCTGTTCAATTCTCAAAGGATGTGAGCGGTTAAAGTAATTAGACTAATTCAGCAATATTGCTTACAGATATAAAACAAATGGAATATGTTGCTAATGGTTATTATTATCAATACAAGGTGCTATAAAGAAGCTAATGCTGAATAATGTTCATTTCTTTGAATGATTGGTCTGCTCGAGTTTTACAACAGAATGAGTTATGGTAAAAGAATATCACTGAAATCATGGGACTTTTCCATATTACAGTTCCTTTTATTCTAATGTACTGGTGGTAACCTTTCCATTGCAGCTATCCACTCTTAACTCCATTTTCATTATATCCAGGTCTTTTTATATTCCTAATCCACTTCTATTCTGAACATAATTGTAGATTGTGTCTTAATCACTAGTTGTACGAAAGCAGTCCATGTACTAATGACTCTTCATGGAATTTAAATCTTTTTTTCCCTTTATTCACTAACCAGTAAAAGTATTCCTAGCACTTTTACCTTCTTGTCGTGTTGAAAGCCTTTATTAGATTAATCTCTTCATTTGAGCTGTTCCAGTGAATATGAAAACCAGTAGTTGATAAGGCTGGTCAAGCAGTAATTGAACACTACGTTTTGTGGTAATGATACAGAATATAAAGAAAGAACTACTAATAAACATACATGAAAATAAAATCAATATGCAACATTGAATTTCACACTATGCACCAAGCGTACAAGGTTTAGATGACATAGGTGATTAAAAGTACCAATATTGTGCAAGGTGTATTTAGATCACAGGACCAATTGGTAGAAGTGTTCAAAATAATAAAACATTACGGCAGATTGAACCTGACTGCTTTCAGGAGCAATGTGGTCAGGACAGGACATAGAATTACTTGTAGGGTATGATTTTAATTCAATCTGCCAGATGGAAGCTGGGGACACAGACAGTTACAATCATGGGGAAACTGATCCATTAGAAGCCAGGCACTGGTTAAGATCGAGGCTGAGCATTGTGAGAGTATAGACTTGGTGTTTTGGATTGGATGCCTGGCTTGAGCAATGTTAATAATGAAGATTAGGTAGGATGTACGAAGAAGGAAAAAGATATAAAATAACATGAGTGAATGTAATCATCACTCCTGCTCATGCAATGAGAAAAGGCTGATTGACATCCTCTAAGATTTATTGTCTATGCATGTATTTGTATATATCTATCAATTAAGCTTGATTTTTAAAAACTTTCAAAATAATTATAACCTCTGATTTCTGATAGAAACCTAGCTGATCTTTGCTGCATTTGTTTCATGACTACTGTTAATCTGATTCAATAATATATGCAATATACCAACAATGGACTTGCAAAAATGTCAGTTCTGAATTCACCATCAAAGACTTAATTTTATAATTAATAATTTTAGTATTAATAGTATTAAAATTTGGAATCTTGGTTTACCATTTTATATCTTCTATCTAGAACTCCATCTTTAAAGATTTATAGCTATTAATCTTTGTTTCTTGACTTAAAATATAATTTCATTGCTCTGTAAATTTACCCTTTTCTTCAGAGGAGCAGTTAAAGTGCTGTAAATCTGTGAAATTCTGAAATTGACCTGGTAACTCTATCTCAGATTGTTGTACTCTAACTACAGCATCAGAAATTGAATCCCAGTCCTTAAAATGCCATTCAAACTTGATTATCTTTATTGGACAAGTTTCACGAATGCTCAGCTAGATCACTAAATGAAGCACTTAGCTGTAGTAGAGAGCACTCTCTCAGGGGAAGGAAAGACTGGCAGGGACATTTCCATCCCTTTGCAACAACAGAGGTGAATAGTGGAGAGACATTGGTGGTCCCAGTGGAGGTATTCGTTGCCCACACTGCCCCATCCATTGGCCGTATGTATAGCCACTAAGGATAGCAGTGGGGATTTCAGAGAGAAAGGTCAGGGCAGCAAAGGGAAATAACTACATTTATTTGGCAATCAGAATTCTAAAAGTGCCTATGTGAGATGATTTAGTCTACCAAAATGTTCAGTGTAACTGTTCAAAGAGCTCTAATACTGGAACAGTTTCAAGTAAATCGGTTAGCATGAAGGATTACACAAAAGCTTTTTCTTAATCTTTAAACCTTTCCCATGGCAAGGGAGCTGTATTTTATCCATTAATTTCCATATTTTCTGTTTTAAATATTTTCTCTGTTTGTAAAAGAAGAGAGGTAAATATAAATTAAAATAATCTGAGATCTATGTTGTGACAGTTCTGAATAATTTCATTATTTAAATAAAATTGTTAATTTATAATAAGAATATTTTCAATGCCAATGTTCTTGGCAGTAAATGAACCTTATCTTATTTCAAGCTACAATTCTGTGTGGCTGAGGGAGAGTTGCTCATTCAGGCACTGTGCAATCATTTAGAGATTTGTTTACGGGGCTTCCAATCTGCACAACAGGTTTTATACAGGCAGAAGGAAAAAGGGGGCAGAGTTGAGTGCACTACCGGTGGTGAGTGATTTGCTGGGAGTTGTTGTGATGAGTATCAGTAGATTGTCTGAAATGAGCTTTGGAGTTTCTCCATTTATTTGGGTCAGAGGTCACCCTTTCATCTTTTATTTGTCCCATAAAGTTATAGTGTTTTCAGATCCATTATCCACTTGGTATATAAGGATTTATCTACTTCAGGCAGTGAGGTTGATCTTGTTTACTTCAGAAGAACTGGCAGTTTCCGATAGGCTAAGGGAAAATTGGTGGCAGTACCTGCCAAGGGTGTTCAGTATAAATAAAATTCAGGACACTGATAATCCTCACTATACATTTCATATCCCCAGCAGTGTGCTGGCATCATGTCAGTTCTGTTTTGAAGTCCTGCTAATGTACCAGTAGGATAATGGGTGTTTCATATGCATTGACATAATTAATGAAGAGACAGGCAGTGCACTCAACCAATTAACACCACAGGGGAAAATAAAATTGGCCCCTTTTTTTATATGCTGTGCCAGAGTTAAGGACTGTATCACACTGCAAATAAATGTAGAAGCTTTTAATGAGCTGCGGGATCAGGCTGCGTAACCCGGAAAGTATGTTGTGTAAACACTGCCAGCTATTTAAACTGTTAGGAGTAATTGACGAGCTTGGATAAAATACTTGGGAAGTAGAGAAAGAGAGAGAGAGAAAGACAGAGATATCATTAGGTAGGGAGGTATGCATTTGTTAAGCTTTATTCTTCTGAGGCTAGATATCAGAAGAAAGCATTGATTTCTTTGACTTACCCAAAAATATAGGCTACATACTTAGCTTTGATATAATTTAACACAAATTGTAGTTTATCAGTGACAGTAACTGTGAAGGGTAACTGATATTTTTCTTGGCCTACTGTCTGCCCAATAATATCTGATCCAAATGCATGTGGAACAAATTCTATCTGATACTTGTTCATACACAACTTCCTGAAAGGATCTATATTCTGTATTTCTCAGGAAATATATTCAGAATCTTTTCTTTTGCATCTTGTGTAGGGTTGTAGGAAAATCATGTTAGACAACTTAATCTAATTGTAAATCCCATAGAGTTGAAATAGCATATGTGGAAATGGGAGATAGTCACAGCAATAAATATTGAATGCTTAATTACTTAAACTGAACAAACTTAAGTGTTTGTACAATTTGATACATAGCGACCAGAAATATAAACCTTACCTGCAGTTTGTTCAGATAATTAAGGAGAATCTTTCAGCTTGCTTCAGTACTGTTTTTCTAGAGTTTTTAATGCCAGTCTTGATCACTGGTGGATCCATCAACTTCGAGGGTATTCCTGCTTATTTGTACTAAACTATTACTTCATGTGACAGGCAGTGGTTCTGTCAGAAGGAATAGACTCCTTGAAAAGTTGGTAGCAAAGGAAAGTGACAAGTTAATGGAAGCTGAAGCACTCTAATGGCACCACCTCGTATAAGAAGAAGAAAGTCACCTATGGAACTTGCCCTAGCTTTGAAAACATCTATTTACATTCCTATCTAGGTGTAAAGTGCTAGCATGACTGGGTAAATTCCTCCTGTTTATAACTGTAGTGAAAAATTAATGTGACATTATGCCACAAAACAGTGGCATTTCCTGTTTTAAATTCAAAGAGGCATTTTGTTAAAAGTATCAGTGGGAGAAATTGCAAAGAATAGAAGCATTTTACAGGTACTTCCTAATAGTGTGAAGGAAATCGACCAAGAAAAGCCATAACAATCCAGTTCAATAAATTATCAGCACAGTTAAAAAATAAAGGCTGTGAAATTGTTTGAAAAGGATTGATTTAGCTGCAAGTATATGTTGCTTGGATCAGCTACCAAATTCAAAAGGCTGGCATGTGTGCGATGCTTGTCTGCTTGAGCATTCTGGAAATGTGTAGAATAGCTTGATCGTGATGCCATTTGTCCTGCAACTCGTGCTTTACACCACTTCTCCAAAATGGGACAGCATAAAATAGAAAATATCGTATGTTCAGCATTGCTGGCCTGCTTGATTCAAAGTGGTCATCAATTACTTGAAAGTTTGTTCAAGATAGATTGGGAAGAGAATTGATTCTGGAGAGTCTGTCTATGCGCCAATCTTTCACTGCAGATTACCTTTAGCTTTCATTTGCACACTGTCCTAACGAGGCTTCTGACTCTTCTGCAAAGGAGCTCATGTAACTTTGCTTTACATGGAATTGGTGTTCTTTCTCAGTGCCCTTCCACAGCCCACTCTAGTGACTCAGACTCCACCACTAAGCTGAGCTCTACAGAACGTGGAGTGCCAGTAAAAGGCCAGGTGGTTCACAGAGTGGCAAGGTGCTTTCTTGATAAATCTGTTGCTGCTGGGCTTATCTAGCTCAGGAAGAGGAATGAACAATCATTATGATGAGGGGAGGGTGGCGGCTCTAAAGTTATGTGCTTAGCACAGCTGTAATAGAGTTCAACCCAGAGAAGTCTGAAGTGGTTCATTTGGGTGGGTTAAATATGATGGCAGAATATAGTATTAATGGTAAGACTCTTGGCAGTGTGGAGGATCAGAGGGATCTTGAAGTCCGAGTTCACAGGATGCTCAAAGCTGCTGCGCAGGTTGACTCTGTGGTTAAGAAGGCGTATGTTGTATTGGCCTTCATCAATTGTAGAATTGAATTTAGGAACCAAGAGGTAATGTTGCAGACCCCACTTGGAGTACTGTGCTCAGTTCTGGTTGCCTCATTACAGGAAGGATGTGGAAGCCATAGAAAGGGTGCAGAGGAGATTTACAAGGATGTTGCCTGGATTGGGGAGCATGCCTTATGAGAATAGGTTGAGTGAACTCAGCCTTTTCTCCTTGGAGCGAAGGAGGATGAGAGGTGACCTGATAGAGGTGTACAGGATGATGAGAGGCATTGATCATGTGGATAGTCAGAGTCTTTTTCCCAGGGCTGAAATGGTTGCCACAAGAGGACACAGGTTTAAGTTGCTGGGGAGTAGGTACAGAGGAACTGTCAGGGGTAAGTTTTTTACTCAGAGAGTGGTGAGTACATGGAATGGGCTGCCGGCAGCGGTGGTGGAGGCGGATACGATAGGATCTTTTAAAAGGCTTTTAGATAGGTACATGGAGCTTAGTAAAATAGAGGGCTATAGGTAAGCCCAGTAATTTCTGAGGTAGGGACATGTTCGGCACAACTTTGTGAGCCAAAGGGCCTGTATTGTGCTGTAGGTTTTCTATGTTCTATGTTTTTCCATGTAGTTTGTAAATATTAGTGTAGCTTGAGATGGAAATGAGAAGCAGAAATGTGTGAGATCGTATCATCATCTTCACTGGTCTCTGCACTGCCACTCAGAGTGACTATTCCATTAATGGGCAGAAGTTGCTACAAAACACTGGTAAGACCATATATGGAGAATCGTGTGCAGTTCTAGTCACCATTGTTTGTGATTCACCAGGACGTTGGCTGGATTAGAGGGTTTTAGATACAGAAAGAAATTGAGCAGGCTGGCTTTCTTTTCCCTAGAATGAAGGAGGCTGGAATGGACCTGATGGAGGTACATAATAGTATAATTTGCATAGTTAGGGTATGGAGTCAGCAACATGGTAGAGGTAACAAAAAAATGAGGGCATAGAATTAAAGTGAGGAAGGAGTTTTAAAGGGGATCTGAGGGGCAAGTTCACAAGAGATTGGTTGATATCTGGAATTCACTGTCAAAGTTGGTGGTGGAATCAGATACAATTACTGTGTTCCAGATGCACTTATACACAAAAATAGACATAGCATAGAAGAATGTAAACATGAAGTAGGAAAGTCGGATTAATATAAATAGGCAAAATGATCAGCAATGGTATGAAAGAGCAAATGGCCTTTTTCTGTACTCTATGATTCCATATTTAAGTCTTTCCTACATGGACATGAGCTATTATATGCATGTTTTTATCTCTACCATTTTTATGTTTCTGGGGCTGATTTTGTATCACTTTCTACAGCAAGAAGTATCCTGCCCTTTGTTCAGATATGGTACCCCCACGCCAACCCCTTGGTTAAATAGCTACTAGTACATGGAATCATTGAGGTATATGTGTGAGGATTGGACAGGGCACCATCTCTGTTAATGGAGATTGTCGTTAGATAAGAGGTGTGCGAGCATTACATGTTGTTGTGCATGAGACCAGTGGTGTCAATGGTATGTAAAGCAAATGCAATGTTAGCGTTGATTTCAAGATTTAAGACATTGGTTAGACCACACTTGCAGTATTATGAGCATATCAACAAGCCCTGGTAAAATTCATATCAACGTGATCAAAGTGAAAACATAATTGTGAGAGTCATACCTCACAAAAAAGAAGATATTTATGATTGTCCAAGGTCAATCATCCAAGCTTGTGGATAACATTGCTGGGATTCCTCAGGATAGTGTCTTAAGCACAATTATCTCTAACTGCTTCAACAATGACTTTCCTGGCACCAGAATGGCAGAAGTGGGAATATTCACTGATAATTGCACAACGTTCAATTCCGTACCAGCTCCTCAACAAATTAAGTAATTTTTGTTTTCCCGCAGCAAGATCTAGACAACATTCAGGCATGGAATAGGAATTTCTCCCGCAAAAAATAACTAGAAACAACCATCGTCAACTAGAGAGATTGCAGCCACCAATATTTATCATTCACTGGTTTTAGCATTACCAAGCACTGAAAGATGAACTTTAAACACAACTTCAAAGGCTGCAGGGTTCAGCCTTCATTTCCCCAATCTGCATCCTTAAGGCAAATTTCTATTCTAAAAAGGAAGGATAATAAGATCTAAGATTTGGCATTTAAATTTAAATTATCATACAGTATTAATGTTAAGTAGTTTATGAATGAAAGGATCAACATTTTCCTTTTTTCTTCATTTATTTTAAGAATAATAGAGGGTAATATGAAATCATATTTTATTGGCTACTCATTTAGTAATGAAATTGATCCTGATAACCCATCTGTTTGACCAGGTGATTAAAGTTATCTGTAGTTGTAGGTTTTCAAGATCTAAAAGGCTTATTAATGGACAAAGCTGTTTACCTTGATGGTATTGATTTAGTCTGGGAAATGATATTAAGGAAAAAAGACAACAATGTGATGAAAAACACATGAAAATCTGCAGATGCTGGAAATTCAAAGCTACACACACAAAATGCTGGAGGAATTCTCCAGTCAGGTAGCATCTATGGAAAAGAATAAACACTTGATGTTTTGAACTGAGACTCTTCTTTAAGACTGTGAGGGATGCCTGAATTAAAAAGGTGGAGGGGAGGGAAAAGAGGTGAGCTGGAAGGTTTAGAGGTGAAGCCAGGTGAGGAAAGGCCAAGGTCTGGAGAGGATAGAATCTGATAGGAAAGGAGAGTGGACCTCAGGAGAAAAGGAAGGAGGAGGGGCCGAACCCTGGCTGATCAGAATGCATCTGACATTTTAAGCAGCTACTACAGAGAGAACCTTTGTGGAATGGTATCTTATGGAGCCAAGTAACATTACTAGTACAGTTTGTTATGTTTGAATCCATCCTTTGTGGTCTGGCACAGTGATGTGAAGTCCACATACACAGGAAAGGATTAATCAGGTGTTCTTGTAAAAAGCAGCAATTTTAGAAATACCTTACACTAGTGTCTGCTGGTGGGGAATGGAAAATATTGTGGGAAAGCATTGTAAAATAAAATAAAATATATCTCTGGCTGTAGTAGTGTTGGAAGTTATTATAAACAGAGAAAAGAATGTACACAATAGGAGCAGGAGTAGACCATTGAATGCTATGAGCCTAATCCATTATTCAATATCGTTCTGGCTGATCTTCCAGATTTCTCCAAATGTCCTTTCATCACTCCAGCCACCAAAATAATATCAAATTTCTTCTTGAATACATTTAATGATTTGGCATCAACTGCTTTCTGAGATAAGATTTCCACAGCTTCACCGTCTTTGAAATAACAAATTTCTCCTCATCTCCATCTTGTGGTGAAATTGTTATCTATTGAACATCATGGAAGTCTGTTCCTGGTCCTGGACTCCAGTCCAGGCATACTGCAGACATTTTCAGAGGCTGAAGAATGCACAGAAATTAGTAGCCACTCAAGGAGTGATTGTCCTTATCCACTTATGTCCACTCATCATTGCCAAGTAAAAATAGCTCTCTTAGTCAATGTGACCCAAATGTTGAGTGCTTGGGAGCTCTTGTAATTCATGAAAGGCTTCAAGTTCTGAATGGGAACTCAATGGCCATGATCTGTGACACCCTGACCCTTGGCAAAATTTGAAACTCGCAATTCTATGTACCTGCTCTGTCTTACCTCGTGCTAAAGGAAAAGTAGAAGCGATTTATCTTGGATTATAATATGCCAGCAATATTGCACTCAGCAGCAAACTATGCATCATGGCACAGTATATCCACGGCTTCCTGGAGTGATCTTGGATTAAGTAGTCAAATCATATAATGGTCTTGATATTGACTCTCAACTAATCCAGGCAGAGGATGGACCTGGAATACAGAGGAAAGAAGGTTACATAACTTGATGGCTGCTGCTTTGGGAAAGGAGTGTGGGTCCTTGTACACTCTATGAAGATAATGTCTTCTATTGCTTCCCCATCAGTGTCCCAAGCTATGCCTTAAACACTCCAGAATGTGTGTTATGTCCTCCTTTGTCAGCAACGCCAACAGGAGCACCCAGTATGCATTCATTGTAAGCAAGTTCCATTTTCTGATATGGATTTGGATATCTCTAGGAATCTAGCGGAATGTATTTTCGAATGGGTAGATAGAATCCAAAATGCTGAGGAATAAAGTGCAAATGATACCAGAGGGAATGTAAGTGGCCTTATCAATTGTATAGCTACGCAGCAAGCCTGGTTGTTTTGAGAGTAACCAGCGATAGGGGAGCTTTGAAGAGACATTACAGAATTTTAATTGGCAGTATTGCAAAATGGTTTTGCAAGGACATTAGCATCATTAGTTGTGCATCTTCCACCAAGTGTAAATACATCAGGCAACATGAACGTTTCCAGGCAGTGGTTGGCCAGTCCTACTGAGCAACACAAAAGAGCTGCAAAAATTATCATTATTGCATCAATCAATTTTCATTCCAGGAGCACTAGAATAAAAAGGCCTCCTCATAAGGTTTCATCATTCAGAATCAAAAACAGTTTTTCAATGCAAGTTGATATTGGGAGATCACAAGAAGCAATGGTTTGTTTTCACTGTATGTATGGGTCAGTGAAGAATGCCAGCAGGCCATCATGAGCAGGAAATTCTGGACCTACATTTCAAAGAAATCTGACAAATTTTACAATTTCATTAACTTCCAAATCTGATTCACCTCTGTATCAGTGTTAATTGCTTATCAAGTTACACTGGAAATAACAACTGAATGGCACATTCACCTTTTTCCAAAGTGCTCAATATACTGTTCACTTAAAATGATTTTAAATGGGTTGTATAATTGGTCTAATCAAGAGATTTCAAATGCTAAGTGAAAATGATAAATACAAGACCATCTCAGGAGTGTCTTACAAGCAATGAAATTGTACAGTATGTGAAAAAATGTGAGTTAACCCCTTCGTGTCAGTACCTTCAGTTTATCCTCTTTAGGATGTCTTTACCAAGAATCTGGCATTGTTTTTTTTTGCCCTGAACTTGCTTAGCAGGTGCTGCTGTGCCACACTGTGACCTCTGGCACAGTCTTCTACCAAGAGCCGGACTCTCAACACATTGGTGCGACCTAGTAGAGCACAGGAATTGTGTCAGCACAGTAAATTACCTGGAATTAGAATGGCTTTGACAGTCCGAATATCCTGGCTCAGGATTCACAGGCTGTGCAGAATTCTGATTGTTTTCAAAAGACTTTGAAAACATGTATAAATGCTATTAAAAATACTAAACTGTTTTTAAAGTGTTTAACAATGCACTAATAATGAATTAAAGTAATTGAGAACATACTTAAATAAAAGTACAAGTGTTTGCTTATTTCCCAGAATTTGAGATCTCCCAGTCACTTCAACAACACAGCTTTCTTTGCTTCAGGTTTATCCCCACCCAGGCTTGGGGCAACTTTCTCAGAATGATACCAGGGGAAACTGCCAAAGGTCATGTTGTCCCTTTGAACTCCTTAAAAAGTCTATCTAAACAGAGCAACTGAAGCTGGCAGGGATTGGGTAGAAAATGCTGCTGATGATTTGTAAACCAAGACATCCTTGCGGATCTGCAAGTAAGTTCTTGTAATAGTGCTGATGTTGAGGATGAAGAACTGCCCCCATGTTGTAAGTGGGGCAATAATTTTGTTGAAATGGCAACTAGGGAAGCTCCACAGGAATTCATTACTTTTGTGTGCTACACATATTACTGGGGAAGATTTGAACCTTGTTTCAGTCTCAAGGTTGAAAAGCTGAAGAGAATTTGTAAGACTATGTGATGGAAAAAGTCAAACAAGTTCAGGAAAATGTAAGATCATTACAACATAAATAAAATAAAAGTATGAGGACATGAGTTTTAATCCCTTTGATATTAGGTAATCAATTTCTTTTTCAATGTGTGTAAATATTGGCAAAGGGTGTAGTAAATCTTGATGTGAAAGCTGCACCCTTACCTTGACTTAACATATGACTTTGCATGGACTTTTTGACAGATGCTGCTTTGAAGGCTGAGATTGAAAGTTCTTTGTTTGGGAAAAGGTGTTAGATGATATTAAGAGATGGGAGGCAAGAGGAGCTAAGGTGAAGATTGATCATGTTTATGCTGTGTAGGTTAAGCAAGTTCAATTGATTAAGCTTGTTAACCAAAATATTACATTGTGGAATTTGAATCCTTAAGTTTCAGTTCCACTTTCAAACAGGGTCCGCTGGTGGCGCAGTGACATCAGCGCCAGACTGCGGAACGGAGGTTCCCTGGTTCGAATCTGGTCGAGCTGCTCCCAAGTACGCTTTCCATCCGTGCAGGGTCGAGTGTTGAGCTTGCAACTCGACCTCGTAAAATAAAGAAAAATGTCTGTGTGAGGAGTGGTGCCTCACAGTGTGGCCTCTCAGGCCTGAGTTGACGTCATAATCATCATCATCATCATTCAAACAGGTGAGAAGATGTTAAAAAGTTTAAAAAAACTTCAAACAAAATGAAACTATTTGCAGCAAAATTAAATGACAATGTAAATACAACAAAAGGATCTGGAGAGGCAGAATTTATGAACATTTATAGAGGCATAATATGATGAGAAATGACATGGCTTTGTAAAAAGCAGGTCGTTCCTTACGAGCCTGATTGAATTTTTTGAGGATGTGACTAAACACATTGATGAAGGTAGAGCAGTAGATGTAGTGTATATGGATTTTGGCAAGGCATTTGACAAGGTACCCCATGCAAGGCTTATTGAGAAAGTAAGGAGGCATGGGATCCAAGGGGACATTGCTTTGTGGATCCAGAATTGGCTTGCCCACAGAAGGCAAAGAGTAGATGTAAACTGGTCATATTCTGCATGGAGGTCAGTCACCAGTGGTGCGCCTCAGGGAACTGTTCTGGGACCTCTTCTCTTTGTGATTTTTATAAATGACCTGGATGAGGAAGTGGAAGGATGGGTTAGTAAATTCACTGATGACACAAAGGTTGGGGGTGTTGTGAATAGTGTGGAGGGCTGTCAGAGGTTACGGCAGGACATCGATAGGATGCAAAATTGGGCTGAGAAGTGGCAGATGGAGTTCAACCCAGAATACAGTATTCTGGCTCATATGGAGCCAGTGATCATTAATGGAGAATGTGTGGAGCAGGTTAAGACCTACAAGTATCTGGGAGTACAGTTAGACGAGAAGCTAGACTGGACTGCCAACACAGATGCCTTGTGCAGGAAGGCACAGAGTCGACTGTACTTCCTTAGAAGGTTGGCGTCATTCAATGTCTGTAGTGAGATGCTGAAGATGTTCTATAGGTCAGTTGTGGAGAGCGCCCTCTTCTTTGTGGTGGCGTGTTGGGGAGGAAGCATTAAGAAGAGGGACGCCTCATGTCTTAATAAGCTGGTAAGGAAGGCGGGCTCTGTCGTGGGCAAAGTACTGGAGAGTTTAACATCGGTAGCTGAGCGAAGGGCGCTGAGTAGGCTACGGTCAATTATGGAAAACTCTGAACATCCTCTACATAGCACCATCCAGAGACAGAGAAGCAGTTTCAGCGACAGGTTACTATCGATGCAATGCTCCTCAGACAGGATGAAGAGGTCAATACTCCCCAATGCCATTAGGCTTTACAATTCAACCGCCAGGACTTAAGAACTTTTTAAAAGCTATTATTAATGCTTTTTGAGATAGTGATTTAGATGCATATCATATTTTTTACTGAGTTAAGTATTGTATGTAATTAGTTTTGCTACAACAAGTGTATGGGACATTGGAAAAAAAGTTGAATTTCCCCATGGGGATGAATAAAGTATCTATCTATCTATCTATCTATCTAATGGTAAGACTCTTGGCAGTGTGGAGTATCAGAGGGATCTTGGGGTCCGAGTCCATAGGACATTCACAGCTGTTGCGCAGGTTGACTCTGTGGTTAAGAAGGCAGACAGTGCATTGGCCTTTATCAAAAGTAGGATTGAGTTTAAGAGTTGTGAGGTAATATTACAGCTATATAGGACCCTGGTCAGACCCCACTTGGAGTACTGTGCTCAGTTCTGGTCACCTCACTATAGGAAGGATGTGGAAACAATAGAAAGGGTGCAAAGGAGATTTACAAGGATGTTGTCTGGATTGGCTAGCATGCCTTATGAGAATAGGTTGAGTGAACTCGGCCTTTTCTCCTTGGAGTGGTGGAGGATGAGAGGTGACCTGATAGAGGTGTATAGGATGATGAGAGGCATTGATCGCATGGATAGTCAAAGGCTTTTTCCCAGTGTTGAAATGGCCAACATGAAAGGGCACAGTTTTAAGGTGCTTGGAAGTAGGTGCAGAGGAGATGTCAGGGGTAAGTTTTTTTACGCTGAGAGTGGTGAGTGCATGGAATGGGCTACCGGTGACTGTGGTGGAGGCAGATACAATAGGGTCTTTTAAAACACTCCTGGATAGGTACATGGAGCTTAGAAAAATTGAGGGCCATGGGTAACCCTAGGTAACTTCTAAAGTAAGTACATGTTCAAAGGACCTGTATTGTGCTGTAGGTTTTTCTATGCTTTCTATGTAAATGAGAGGCTGAACGGCCAGCACTTGATCCTATGTGGCTACGATATTCACCTTGAAGTTCAAGCTTTCTAGACTTTCCTCAAGGTAAGGATTACATGGTAGCACATTTCAGAAGGTCAGTGTTTGTGGTTTATTTAATAGTGATTAATTTTGCATTTTTCATGCAAGATTCGTATAGGAAAAGAAAATGGATATCTTTCTGTCTCCTTTCTAATGTTTATGAATTACACAATTTCATATAAATGTACAGTACACAGTCAATAAACTTTAATCATTTATACATTCTCTTAATGGCTAGAATAAGCTTTCTTTCATTTGAGCCATTCTGTGCCTGATTTTCTGGTTTCTTGATATTGATATTTGAGATTATTATAAAATCTGTTCCCAGCAGTGACATTCCTTACCTTGATGACTCCAAAGTTTGAATAAAACTTTAAAATCACAAGTACTGGAACATGATACTGTGCCTGCTATGTATGTATTATCCTACCATCATATTTACAGCTGTCAGATTTGTTTCTTTAAGGTATTTTTGTCCCTTTAATGAATGGATAGAAAAAGCAAGTGCAGGCCTTTGTCAGTTGAGAATGTTTTCCTAATGAAGCCTGTGAGCGATGCAGCACTACACTTTTCAAAACCATGTACACATGCACTTCTCTGATGAGAAATTCCATCCCCAGCAGAGCAGGCTGCAAATTTTATTTGTTTAGATCTTAAATACACAGAGGGACTTTCCACAGTCGAGCTCTAAAGCAGCAATACATCTCAAAGTTAAGCTAATGTTTTACTTTTCATTCTTGACACTAAATCAACTCTTCTGCATTATATGGCTTTGTGCTAATCTGAAAATTACTGATTTCCTTAAAATTATTGAAGTTTATGTTGCAGGTTCTGTTTTGCATTTGTTGTATATGTACCAGTTAAAATGCAGAAGGAAACAGGATGTTTAGCCCAACCAGCCTGGTTATGCCATTTACCCATCCTATTTTCATTCTTCTACCTCTTCAGTTATACTGTATGATATTTGTGGATATAATTCTTTATTCAAACACAAAGTACTGAAATAAATTCCTCAGCTTTGTTACTCCCAGTGCGAAGAGGTTTTGGCTATTCTTAATTTTGCACATTGAGTCTCATCTCTGTAATCTTTGTTCCCTGACCTGCCATTTTCTGGAAACAATCTCTTTTGATGCTCTCTTTCTTGGACTTTTATTGTTTGAAATCATTGAAACTGTACTACTCGAAAAGAAAAAGTCCCAGATTTTTCTTGACTTTATGCTTAAAAGCTTAAATCCTGAAGAGCTCTTATTCATGAACGTTATATTTTCTGGTTATCATTACATGTGGATTCTCAGATTTCCTTGATCTTGAAATAAAAAATACAACTGTATTAACTTTTTTCACTGGTTTTCAATCCTTCTTTTACTCAATTAGGGAAATTCCAAATTCCCCAGCAGCTACTGACCTGTTATTTCTGTATTTAACTCTTTTCTGATTCTTGTATAGGCTTTAAAAGAAAGGCCTTACATTTATATCACATCATTCACGGGCTCAGTTGGTCAGAATGGCTTCCATGTGAATTAAGTACTTTTGTTCAGTTTGTATTGTTATGATACCAGCCCCCTCCTTTGTGAGAATTGCAAGAGCCCTAGAAAAGGGGGGTCAATGACCCAAAAGAGAGAGAGAGAGAGAGGCTGAATGGACACAGGAAATGGAAAGACATTCCACTGGGACAAAAGCTGGTGACTGTGGCATTGTTCTCAGGAGACACCTGGGAACTGCAGACGTGCCAACTCGCAGGGACATTGTAAAGCCCTCGGGCAAAGTGGGCTGGTTGAGAGAGAGAGTGCATCACCTGCAACCTGATTGACACCTGAGATCCCGTGAGGCAGTATAAAGAAGGGTCTGAAAGAGGACGACCCTCAGACGCACCAAGGAGACACCAAGAAGCACGATAACGCTTCCCGTGGGAACGGGAAGCCATTTTGAAATAAGCCACGTGCGTTAAATTCCGAATGCGGGGTTTGTGGCTGGAACCAACGGAAGATCGCTTTTAACTAACAACGGGGAAGATCGCTCCCCTGATTACACGGATGTAAACGGCAAGTTTTTCCGTTTTATCTCTCTCTCTCTCCAACACGTGAAACCGAAAGCCTGCAGACTTCAGAGTGACTCTTTATATTTCCAATTGGACTCAGTATTATATACCCTAGACAACGAAAGAGCTTATTTCTGATTGATTATGGTTACACCGGTGTTTTAGATTGAGTTGACGATTTGAATGTTTTGTATTAACCATACGTTTGTGCCCTTATTGAATAAAACGTTTGAAAATAGTAGCATCCGACTCAGCTGATCCATCTATCTTTGCTGGTAAGTTACCTGGTTACGGGGTTTTCGTAACAAGTGGGGTTCTCGTCTCGGGATTTGACACCAAAAAGGGGGAGGTCAGTCAATCGGGATTGTAAGTCAAAACAAAATAATTTGGATCTGGTACGCAGGTAGCCAGACAGAAAAACCAGCAAGGATGGACGTGTGTGAATTTATGGAAAGCGCGACTGTGGCGGCGCTAGAGGTGAGCACCAAAGCAGACTTGTTAAATTTGGCGAAGGGGTTAGAGATGGAAAACGAGCAGAATCTAGCTGAGAGGCAAAGACAGCATGAAATTCGGATCAGAGAGTTAGCAGCAGCCGAGAGAGCGGCAGCGGGGAGAGAAAGAGAGAGGGAGGAGCTAAGGAGAGAGCGGTTTAATGTTAGTCGGGAGCTGAGAGTAGTGCCTCCGTTCGAAGAGACGGATGTTGATAGTTATTTCTTGCTTTTTGAAAAGGTGGCAGTGAACCAGAAGTGGCCACAAGAGCAGTGGGTCGCGTTGTTACAAAGTGTGTTAGCAGGAGGGAGGACCCGCAGACCGGCGAGTACGGTGGCCCCGCCCCTAGAGTCCCAAAGCTATCGCGCATGCGCGGTCACTCGCAGCCTGTCGGAAAAAGCGGCTGAGAAAGAGGACAGTTTAAATGAAGCCAGCGGTGATCTGGCCAAGATGTTTGTACCGACCCTGTACCATGAGGGTTCCGAGGGTGGTAAAACAGAAAGCAGTAAAGTAAAAGGGGGTAAGGGAGAGGAAATAGCCCTGCCCTTAGTGAAGAGAAAGGTCCTAGAGGTAGGAACTAAAGTTGAGAAACGGATAAAGTTGTTAAAATGTCCAGAGTTGGACATGGTTAATCTGTCTGGTTTGGCAGAATTGTTTGAAGAAGTTCAGAGTTCTAAAGGTGTTCTCGATGGTCCCGAGAGTGAAATGAGGGCAGTCTTAGAGAGGAAGGGTATCCTTGCTGTGGAGAAGTCAGCTGAAATGGCCGAGGAGGTTGTTTCAGCTCGCAGGGTTGCGCCTTCCCCAACGGGGGGCTGCCTAGAGAGTAGCTGGAAGGATCGGGGGACGTTAGAATTTGAAAAAGGTACGGGTATTGAAAGCCTGGAAGGGGCCAATGTCCCGTTTGAGTGTGTCCAAGATGGGGGCGCACGTGGTGCTGAACCTGGTAACAGAGCTCAGGGGAAGTCTGAGGTGTTTGATTCAGGGGGACGGGGCGGCCGTCTTTGTGGATCAGATAGGGTTGGTTCAGTAGGAAAAGGGTTAACCTTGGTAACCGTGGGAAGTGTGAGTTCCATGGTGTTTGTATTCGAGAGAGGGGCCAAGGTTAATGCCGAATTTAAGGGGGGAATGAGGATTGTTATTGAAGGAAACGGAAAGTCTGTAGTTCCCAAGTCGAAGGAAGAAATTTTAAACCTGGCAGATCGCTCACAGAGTGAGTCGGGAAATAGCGGGGCCCCCCACTCTATTGTTACGCCAGGGTGGGGTGTGAAGAGGTTGCATTCGAAATGCTACCTGAAAGAGGAGTTGGAATTAAAAACAAATAGCCTGAAGGGTCTTGACAGTTTGGGGCATGGTGTTGGAAAAAAATAGCCCCGATGAACGAGGCGGGCGGGAGTTCACCACGCCAAATTACTCAAAGTCCCAACGGGGAGACTTGCCAGAAAAGAGGTGACGGTTAATGGGGATGCCATTTTTTTTAAACAGCAAAGCAGGTTTTACGGGTTGCGCCAAAGCCTGTGAATAATAAAGACAGACCTTTGGAGACCTGCTGGCGAAGTAAACCGACCGAAACGATTAGTATTCGCATAAACTTTTGTAGATGCACCTAAGCTAAGATCACACCTCCGCAGTTTTGTGGCTGAAAACAATAAATAAATAGGTGGTTATTGAGCTGAAGTTTGATGCTACCAGGCGTTAGTAGGGCACATGAGGTTAAGGTAAAAAAAAAGGGGCACTGTACTTGTTAACTGTTTAGATGCTGACTTGAATGTATAACTGTATTACTCTGTAGTGAAAAGAAAAGCTTCTGTATTGTATTAGATTCAAAATTTCTGTAAGACTGTACCACTCTGGGTTTTAACCGCTGGTAAAAACCTTTTTAAGAGGGGAGGTGTTATGATACCAGCCCCCTCCTTTGTGAGAATTGCAAGAGCCCTAGAAAAGGGGGGTCAATGACCCAAAAGAGAGAGAGAGAGAGAGGCTGAATGGACACAGGAAATGGAAAGACATTCCACTGGGACAAAAGCTGGTGACTGTGGCATTGTTCTCAGGAGACACCTGGGAACTGCAGACGTGCCAACTCGCAGGGACATTGTAAAGCCCTCGGGCAAAGTGGGCTGGTTGAGAGAGAGAGTGCATCACCTGCAACCTGATTGACACCTGAGATCCCGTGAGGCAGTATAAAGAAGGGTCTGAAAGAGGACGACCCTCAGACGCACCAAGGAGACACCAAGAAGCACGATAACGCTTCCCGTGGGAACGGGAAGCCATTTTGAAATAAGCCACGTGCGTTAAATTCCGAATGCGGGGTTTGTGGCTGGAACCAACGGAAGATCGCTTTTAACTAACAACGGGGAAGATCGCTCCCCTGATTACACGGATGTAAACGGCAAGTTTTTCCGTTTTATCTCTCTCTCTCTCCAACACGTGAAACCAAAAGGGAAAAGCCTGCAGACTTCAGAGTGACTCTTTATATTTCCAATTGGACTCAGTATTATATACCCTAGACAACGAAAGAGCCTATTTCTGATTGATTATGGTTACACCGGTGTTTTAGATTGAGTATTGACGCATGTTATCTGAATGTTTGTATTAACCTTAATTTTTGTGCCCCTTTATTAATAAAACTTTTGAAAATAGTAGCATCCGACTCAGCTGATCCATCTATCTTTGCTGGTAAGTTACCTGGTTACGGGGTTTTCGTAACAGTATTGTAATACTGAAAACATGGCAGCTAATTTAAACAAAGCAAGCTCCCACACACAGCAGTTATGGTTATGTTGTTTGGGGTATAAATATTGGCTCCGACTCCAACTATAACTGAGCTATTGATTTTAGAAACCTTCCTTTGGAATCTCTTGAATCCATCATCGGACATCCAAAATCAGATTGTGCCTGCAAAAGTACATCACTTTCTCAGTTCTCAGTTGGAACTACCAACCTAGATTTTTATCTTCAGTCTCTGGGAACAATAATAGCATGTCTAGGAAAATTAGCAATGAATATCAATACTTCTGTGGTAATTGAATGTAATAAAAATGGCATACTAATATTTGGGATTAGTGAGTGTGTTATTTTGTGATGAGTATTAAAATATTCCACCTGTCTGTATTTAACCAACTAACCACACCATATCAAAAGTAGATACAGGCTTGGGGATTCTTTCTGAATATTTGACTCCCACCCCTACCCAAAGAATGAGCACAATGGTTCTATAATCAGAATTACATTGCAACATACAATGATTTTCAGCAAGCTAACATGTCCTGAAGTATTCCTGGTGAGCTGCAGTATATAACAGAGCAGGTCCCAAAGTTCCCTATTATTTGTTGTATCAGCCCCTTGCAAGAAGTAACACGGGCTTAAGGCCTGTCATTGGCTTGGAGGCATGAATTAGAGAAGAAGGAGGAGGCTCATTCAGGCTGGGCAGTCAGACAACATTGTGATTTCAATAAATTGAAGCCTAATTTTATTCAAAACTCCTGAATTAATAAGCTAGTCCACATCAAAGACCTGAACGATATTTAGGTAAGCACTCTTTAGTGACGTAACATCTGTGCATTTAACTGTCAGGTAACATGTAATAAAGGGAAGTCTAACAACCTCTGCTGGCACTCAATGGTATTTTCAAATAAGCAACATCCTGCAAGTCACCACGATTAGAAACTTAATTAGATCAACCACATCTGGACTTGTGGCAAAAAGAACAGATCACAGGCGTTGATGCTGTGGCAAGTGATTTACCTGTTACCGGACTCTGCAAAGTTTTAATTTACAATCCAGGAATGAGATGGAATACTCTCCACTTGTCTGCGTGGCAATTATTCCAATAATGCCCTGGAAGATTGACACGATCATGAAAATGTTAATGAGGTTGGCTACTTAATTAACTATTTAATATACACATATATACTCATTGTAATTCAGATTTTTTCTTTATATTTATTCATCATGTATTTCATTGTACTGCTACTGTAAAGTTAACAAATTTCATGACATATGCCAGTGAGATTAAATCTGATTCTGATTAATTCCGATTCAGATCCTGACATTCATTGCATGTGCATTGTTGTATGGGCCTACCAGTACAGAAGAATCATGCCTGTTTTCTGGTGTCACACAATTTAGCTTCCTGTGTCAGCTTATGCTACATAAAATTCAATAATATTTTGACAAAATGGAATCAGATAGGGCTAAATAAGACCTCAAAATAAATTCAAAATGTTATCTATCAAAAAAAATCCCTGAAATATATGAACTTGTCTCAATGAAGATTTACTTCACATCTTTTTTTTAATGGACATTTTTGGACACAGTAATTGCAACACTAGGTCAATCAAAAGTTCAGCCAAGAAATGGAAATCACTTGCAACAAATCTGCTAGATTTGACACAGCAAGGGGCACAGCACAAGTCTTTTGATCCTAATTTTCTTTCAGTAATACTTGGGACCAAATGAGTACTCTTGATATCACTTGATATTATTTTAGTGGGAGAATAAAGTCACTTGCCAATGGGGAACAACTTTTTCATTAGCCTCATGTGGTATATGCATATTGAAGTCAGTAGCATCCAATGCACCTAAGTGTTAGAAGTGGAATTCAACATACATTAATTTTAGTGCATGTAACCAGGAACATTTTAATCCTAACAACACACACAAAATGCTGGTGGAACACAGCAGGCCAGGCAGCATCTATAGGGAGAAGCACTGTCGACGTTTCGGGCCGAGACCCTTCATCAGGACCGTCAGGATGAAGGGTCTCAGCCCGAAATGTCAACAGTGCTTCTCCTTATAGATGCTGCCTGGCCTGCTGTGTTCCACCAGCATTTTGTATGTGTTGTTTGAATTTCCAGCATTTGCAGATTTCTTCGTATTTACATTTTAATCCTGATCATTTCTCATTTTTGTATCATCCCTTAAGTATTTAATGTAAATTGTAATAATGACATTTCAATGTAAATTTCTGTTGAGCAAGTTGTGAAATTGGTGAAATATAAACTCTGATCATGCATCTCAGAAGTTATTCCTTTAATATTATGGTATAGATATTATAGAGAGTGAAGTGCTATTATTTGAATTTTTAATGCAAATGATCTGAATTGCTACTACAAGGGTGGGAATTGTTCTCTGTTTAAGAAGCCATTTTGATCTTAATGAGCAATTGCATTTATCTGTGTTGAATAAGTATCCAGGTTGATGGATGTGAAGAGAATTGCAAAGATTCTTGAGAGTACTGCATACCTGTTTTATTTGTTCAGCTGCAGACTTGCATTGGACAGCAATCTGACATGAAGGTGGCCAAGTCTCGCTAACTCATTCAGCTTTAACAGCAGTGGCTTTAGACCATATGACATAGGAGCAATATTAGGCCATCTGGCACATCAAGACCGTTCTGCCATTTCATCATGGCTGATCCATTTCCCTCTCAACCACATTATTTTGCTTTCTCCCCATAACCTTTCAAACCCTAACTAATCAAGACCTATCAAGCTCCACTTTAAATACACACAATGACCTTGCCTTCACAGCCATCTGTGACAATGAATTCCATAAATTCACCACCCTCTGGCTAAAGAAATTCTTATCCGTCTCCATTCTAAATGGACATCCTTGCAGTCTGAGCTTGTGCCCTCTGGTCCTAGATTCCACACCATAGGAAAAATTCTCTCCACGTTGACTCTATCTAGACCTTTCAACATTCAATAGACTTCAATACAATCCCTCCTCATTCTTCTAAACTCCAGTGAGTAAAGACCCAGAGCCATCAATCACGCCTCATATGATAAGCCTTTCATTCCTGGAATCATTCTCGTGAATCTCTTCTGAACCCTCTCCAATGTCAGCACATCCTTTCTTAAATAAGGAGCCAAAAACTGCTGACAATAATCCAAGCAAGCCTCACCATTGCCTTAAAAGCCTCAACATTACATCCATTACATCCAGAAGTAACAAAGTGTCTGGTATAAAAGATCATTGAAGATCATTGCACTTCCATGACAGAAAATAAAAAATATATTTATAGGCTCCTCACAATAATCTTTTCTCTTTCTATAGACACTGCTTGATTTGCTAAGTGTTCCCAATAGCTTCTGTTTTTATGGAGGCCAACTTTTCTTGTTGAGCCTCGTTATTTCTTATTGCTTATTCTTTCTTCATTTTAGCAGCAACAACATTAAACGTGCTGTGCACAAATTGATGCCTACATGATTAATCTCCCAACTGTTTTGAGATTGAAAATATGATGCCAGAGACTAATTCATCCTTAGAAACTTGTCCTGAATGTGGATCATACATGGTGGCAGCTGTGTAATGAACTCGATTTGGAAAATTTGTTTCCATTGAAGTCAGTGAGGAGTGTATACCTAGTGTAGCTGGTTATAGACTGGTGACTGTAAGAACTTCCAGGTGGCAGAACCAAGGTTCTAACCAAGAAAATAGTAACAATTCTTGAAGTGCACAGAATTAGAGAAAATATTGTGGTGCCATTATCACTCTCCCTAGGGTGCAGCATCGGTAATCGCATTAATCTATCGAAGGGCAGATTATTGAACTGGTGTCAGACCCTAAAATTATGAGCGTCCTTGTCATCAGTGAAACTTTACTTGGACTCTGTGGTGCAGTAAAGCTGCCTGGCTGGCATTATGTCTTAAGTGGGTCTACAAATGCTGGCTACCACTCAGGAAAGAATGGGTTTCAATCTATACGGAAAGCCCTAGGCAGAGCGGATGTTGGACTCCACGTACTTGAAGGTGTACGGTCACAATTCCTGATACAGCAGTTAACTCACCGAACGTCTCCTTCAGAACGCAGCCCCACCAGAAGCAGACAGCTGTGTGATCTTGCCACCTCAGCAAGTTGGCAGCTGCACGATTCATGATGGTTTTCTTTGCAGCGCACCACTTGAATCCAATGTTACTACACGTTCAAATGCAGCCAGTATGGCTGCTTTTAAATTCCCTGCGTTGTCAGTATTCAAGCTGTTAGTTATGAGTGTGAAATCACATAATAGGACCTAA
Source organism: Hemitrygon akajei (assembly GCF_048418815.1). Lineage (NCBI taxonomy): Eukaryota > Metazoa > Chordata > Chondrichthyes > Myliobatiformes > Dasyatidae > Hemitrygon > Hemitrygon akajei. The sequence goes on along the minus strand of NC_133134.1, from coordinate 34,180,816 downwards.
TCATATTTATTCCTTGCTGGCTGTTATGTAGGGAACCATTGTTTTTCTCCTCCTCATGGGTCAGTTCATGTCAGATTTCCAGCTGAGCTAACTGCTCAGTAATAGGTTATGGTCATCTGACCTGCAGCTTGTAGATCACAAGAGACTGTGGTTTGAGGGGAAGATGTGAGGAATCAAACATGACACGGGAAATGGATACTGTTACAAGTCTATGGTTAGGGCTTAAAGATGATCCTGTCCACATCTGGTTATTAATTACTTTATCAGATTGTGCACCCACCTTGAGAGGAGAAAGGGGAGGAGTGTCAATGCATATTGTGAAATGTGCCAGTTGTTTGTGGATTTTCTAACTGTGAGATTATGGCAGGGCTGAGTGCATGAGGCTGAGGTTAAGCTTAATTGATAGATATGATCAGTAATTGATAGTGATGCATCAGAGACTAGTTTTACAATTGAGGATTCATGACATCTGAGGCTTTTTTGCTGGAGAAGGCAATTATTCTGCACTACCTCACATCTTTGATGCTTGATAACTAATCTGCTGTTTTCTGAGTGTGCAGATGGAAGTATCACTGCCTCCTTAGAGAGACATAGGTCATCTTCCTCCTCTAAACTCTTTTATGAAGTATCAGAAAACTTGGGCTCTCAATATCTCCAATGGCTTGCATCATTCACTGTGCTCCAGCTTAGATGAACTGGTAGCATTTGTGCCAATATCTCCTGTGGCCATAATGAAACCTTTTTAGAAATGCAGTGAGATTTGAGCTTTACAAGCAAGCTTTCACTGGCACTACTCACTTGCAATTTTGCCCCCATGCTAAAGCATTTAGCCAACAAAAAAAACTATAGTTGGTGTTGGTAGCTATCACCATTACAATTAGTAGGCAACACAAAGATGACTTTGCAATTCTGGAATCCATTTCTAGGGGTAAAAACATTTAGTATGTTAGTTCCTGTAAGGAAATAAATGTCATGGAGTAATGTTTAGGAGATGAGTGAGAATAGGGACTTTCAGCTTGGGCAGAGCAGATGACCATAAAATGTCCTTCCACAGTGATTGGTTCAATTAGAGATTGTGACTTATTTCAGAGGAACATTCAAGAATCAGATCAAGGAGAGAAAACTGCAGTGAACAAGCAGTTTATTAGTCTGATTATAATTAATAGTTGTACTAAGATAAAACACAAGCATTTTTCATTTGAAAACCAGCATTGTGGGGAGATTGACCAGCTTTGATGATGTCCAGTTGTGATTTCAAATGTGTCAGCAGAATTAAGAATTAGACAATGACTAACCAGAGAGCTGAACCAGAAAGCCAATTTCATCCGGGGCAACAAGTTCAAAACATAGCCTTATAGGTTGAGTGGTCTTCTGTGCTTTATTATGTTATGGTTCAATGACCACCATTTTCCAGATTCACCAGGGCTGCAGCACCTAGAGTTGACATTTTACACAATGCTATTAAATATGCATGAGACTATGAAATAGCTTTATTTTTTGCACCAATTACTTCTGAAATGTCAGGTAGCACCTTTAAACAGACCGTTGCCAACACCAGCTACTGAAAAAAGCAGGATACTGGCCTAAGGGTGACTATCATTCCAATTCTGCTTCTTCAGTACGCAGAGCCTCAAGTCTTTGCTCGTAATCTCCCCACAGCAGCACCACTAATATCAGGAGCTTAGTGGCATGGGGGATCAACCCTGCAGCCCACCACTGCTGTGTCATCGTTCAATGTTCTTTTAATCTGAAAGGATTTATTCTTTTCTCAATACTAAGAAAATATGAAAATGTATGGTCTGAGAAGGGAGATATGGGCAACAGTTAGAGTGATCCCATTGTGGGGCATTGATGTTTTGCCAACTGCGAAAGCAAGCCAGGAGAAGGAAAAATAATTATTTTGGATTGTGATTCCAAAAATATTCTGTTTCTAATTCATGTATTTGACATCAGACAGACTGCTTGTGACTATCATAGAGGTTTCCATGGGAGGAACTAAAACTAGTCCGTAACAAAATAAATGTGTTGTGAAAATATATTGTGATTAATCTCCAGTGATAACAAGATTTTTTTATTTGGTGGTAATATAATCGGGATGAAGGGTCTTGGCCTGAAACTTCAACTTTTTACTAATTTTCATAGATGCTGCGTGACCTACTGAGTTCCTTCAGCATTGTGTATGTGTTGCTCTGGATTTCCAGCATCTGCAGAATCTCTTGTGTTTAAAGAGATCAACAATAACATTTTTACTTCAGTTAATGGTTCCACTTCCAGCATAGATTTCTGACACAGAAGTGGGATTGCTTCTTGCTATGTGACAATTAAATATTATCAATGTTAGAACAACATTCCGTTAGTGCATTTATGTATGCTTAATATATGAGAGAATGAATGAAAAATGTGAAATGTACTCCCTTTCCTGTTTAGCAGGCAAATCATTACTTACTAACTGCAGTGAACACAGATGTTGAAGCTGCACCCCAAAAGTGATGTGATATTATACATTTTAACATAGACTGAATATTTGCTCAAGTAGCAATAGAAGAATTGAGGCCATAATGATTCATTTAAACATAGACGTGTGTGTTATGAAATTGTGTTGATATTTATTATCTGGTGCTGGTCCTGATTTTATAATAGCAGTATCAATATTTGGTAATGATATTAATATGCCAGATGTATAGTTCATAATTTAATTTAATATTCTGATATGACTTAAGAATGGGGAGAACATTCTTTTCATGAATTTATTTGTAGGGTTATTCTAATCCATGCCCAAATAAAAAGGAAGAAATTTAATAAGGTTCAGACAACAGTGACTAGAAAAATAGCACAGATTTGAATACCTTTTTTTTGGAAAAAAACACTTTTACATCTATTAAGGTGTTCTTGTTCAAAATGCCGTTGCTATTTCCTTCTATATAATTAACTTTAAATGTCAAGAAGAAACTATAGTGCCTGGTCATGAGATATTTTCAAAATGTTCTCCAGTACACTATCAAGCTGCCTGAATGAAAATTCAAACAGAATGCGTAATATGCAGGATACCGAGGTTTCTCTGTGCCACTGTAAAAGTGAATTCTTATCATTTCCAAAGAATTAGGGTCAAGTAGCTTCAGTTCAGCACATCTTTGGTAAGCTGCTAACAAAAGTTACAGAGTTCCTAAAAATCCTGCTTTTTTTTATGTCTGAAAAACACATATTAAATGAGAAAGTTTGCTCAAATTTGTCAATAGTATTAGGATTGCATGAAAACTTAGATTCATTATTAATTATTTCCAAATCCAACTCAAAGGACTTGAGCTTCATGTAAAGGTTGGATATGAAAGTCATGCGTCATGCAAAATAAATCTTGATCTACTAACAAGTTTGATTATTTAATGATGGGTAAAATGCTGTAATAATTTTAGCATACAGGTGTACAGTTTTGAACTGAAAGCATAGATTTTACTTTAGGAAAGCTGGGAATGAGGATTCTGAGAGAGTTTAAGATCATGTAAAATTCTTATTATCTTCTCCCTTTCTCTTTCAAAATATCCCAAAAGCACTTAACAGTTTTGAAGTGCTGTCTCTGTCAAACTGTAGGAATCACAACAAACTCTCACAATTATTAAAGTGTTAAGAGATGGAAAACTTTAAAAAAAATATTGATCTAGACTTAAGCAATGCCTCGGAAATGGAAGGCACACGAAATAACTCTCTTCTGAATCTGCATGTACACTACAAAAGCATTTCAGATGATAGATGTAAATTTCCACCAATGATATAAGTTAGAAAAGTAACCATAATCAAAAGATGATCAAGAATAAATCCTACAGGGAGTTCAGAGAATAAAAAAACCTTCAGCCAGCATTTTGATGTAACATGGAACCTGCTACCACAATGAACCATGGGGATGCATTTAGATAAATGTTGTGGATGTATGTGAGGGAGAAATAAATAGAATAATTTGTTGTTTAAGTTAGGTGCTGGTGAGCAGCGGAAATGCTGCTATTGTATTGTTATGCCAACTGGCTTGGAGATGAAGTTTTTCTAGCATCTCCATTGTGGATGATATTCTTGTTTGGACATAAAGCTGGTTGTGTCATCTGTTCTGTTATTTAGCAAGCTGACTGCAGTGCTCTTCCCAGGTGGTCTTCCTTCCTAAGTCTACTTAACTGGGTAGTACGTGTAACGTGACATGGATGCAAATGGACTTTTGAACTTTAGGTACATCATTATACCTTGTAACTTTGATAAATAACTATGAACTTATGCCATAGTTCAGCTAATCAGGATATATGTGTGTGTGTGTGTGTGTGTGTGTGTATACACACACACATTATATATATATATATATATATATATATATATATATATATATATATATATATATATATCAATGCAAAGTAATGGAGCTAAATGTACACTCATTTTATGCTGTTTCATGCATACAGTCAGACTCAGTGACAAATTGAGCTTAGGTTTCTGTTACAAGATAGTTACAAAATATGCCATAAATTTCAATGCTATTTCTGTGCAGAATCAATCCAGAAAATTCCCACCCATTCTATAATAGATTAAAGATCTTTGTACTGTACACTTAAATTAACAATGGAATATAGAACATAGAATCATATCGTACAGTATGGGCCCTTCAGCCACAATGTTGTGCCAACCTAGATAAACCACTCCATGATCAATTTAACCCTTCCCTTCTACCCAGCGCATACAGTACTGTACTAAAGTCTTAGACACTTAGACACACACACACACACACACACACACACACACACACACACACACACACACACACACACACACACACACACACACACACACACACACACACACACACATATATATATATATATATATGTATATAGGGTAGCTAGGGTCCCTGAGACTTTTCTTGAGTACTGTAGTAATTTTATGTATCACACTGTTCTGCCATCACAAAGAAAATCATGACATACGTGAATGTTGATAAACCAGATTTTAACTCTAGTGTGGACTGAGAGTGGGAAGGGGGAAAGGAAATGGAAGGGAACAGGAAGCACCAGATAGACATTCTGTAATAATCAATAAGTCAATTGTTTGAAATCAAATTACCTTGCCTGTTGTCTTCCTCTGCACGCATGCCAACCCCCCCCCCCCCCGGCACTCCTTCTCTGCCACCCTGTCCCATACCCCTCCTGCAGCACTCCTCCCTCACCATTCCCAACATCCTTTGCACCCACCAGATTTACAAACTGACTGACTTCTCTACGCTGACACACAGTACTGTGCAAAAGTCTTGGGCATCCTAGCGATATAATTGTCGTCATTATGTGCCATGTTGTATGACATGGGCGATCGTGGTCTTTCCATGACCATGATTATTCTTGGCAAATTTTTCTACAGATGTGGTTTTCCATTGCCTCCTTCTGGGCAGTGATGGGTGACCCCAGCTATTATCAATAGTCTTCAGCGATTGTCTGCCTGGCTTCAGTGGTCACTTAACCAGAATCTTTGATATGCACTAGCTGTTCATACAACCATCACAACCTGCTCCCATGGCTTGATGTGACCCTAATCTGTTGGGGGGGGGGGGTGTTGGGTGCTAAGCAGGTGCTACACCTTGCCCAAGGGTGACCTGTAAACCAGGGTAGGGAAGGAGCACCTTCCCTTTATATATATGTGTATATATATATACACCTAAAACTTTTACCCAGTACTATAACCTTCCATTTTTCTTACATTCATCCACCTACCTTAGACTCTGTTAAATGTCTTCAATGTCTCTGCCTCTATCACCAACCCTGACAGGGCACTTCATGCACCCACCATTCAGTGTAAGCAAAAAGTCTTCCTCTGACGTCTTCTCCACTCATGTTAAACAGATGTTCTCTGGCATTTGCCTTTTCCGCTCTGGGAAAAAGGCGATGGCTGTCCTTCTATCTATGCCTCTCATGCACCCCTCCTTCTTTGCTCCAAGCACGCTCAAACTTTTCTCATAAGACATGTCCTCTAGTCCAGATAGCATCTTGCTAAATCTCCTCTACACCCTCTCTAAAGTTTTCACATCTTTCCTATAGTGAGTTGACTAGAACTGAACACAATACTTCAAGTGCGATCTGACCAGAGTTTGATAGAGCTACAACATAACTTAATCATTCTTGAAGTCAATTTCTGACTAATGAAGACCAACACACCATGGACCTTCTTAATCACCCTATCAACATGCGCAGCAACTTTGAGGGATCTATGAACATGGACCCTAGGTCCCTCACTGCTAAGAAGGACATTGAAAAATAACTTTCAATAGAATACAAGTGCATGCTCCATTTTTGTCAGTGCAGGCAAGACTCCAGACCAGAAATGATTGAAAAATAAAAACAAGTCATCACTTATTAGGTATCTGTCTATTTAAGTGCATGATCAGAGACTAAGAAGCAGGAAACCATGAGGGGTTGGAAGGGCAGACACAACAAACTGTAGATGCTGGAATCTGGTGCAATAAAAACAAAGTGCTGGATAACCTCAATGGTCAAGCAATACCTGTGCAGGCAAAGCAACGAATGAGTTTCTGGATTAGAACTCTATATTAGAAAGTTGGAAGAGCATCACAATCAAAGAGGATAAGATCATAAGACATAGGGGCAGAAACAGGCCACTCAGCACTTCGAGTCTGCTCCACCATTCCATTACGGCTGATTTGTTATCCCTCTCAACCCCATTCTCCTCCTTTCTCCCTGTAGCTTTTGACACCTTTACTAATCAAACACCTATTAACCTCGTCTTTAAGTATAAGTTACATGGCCTCCACAGCTTTCCAATGCAATGAATTCCATAAATTCATTACCCTCCAGCTAAAGAAATTCATCCTCATCTTTGGATTTTGTCCTTGTATCCCGAAGCTTTGGCTTCTGGTCCGAGACTCCCCTACTATGGGAAACATACTCTCCAAGTCCACTGTATATAGGGCTTTCAATAGAAAGACAGAGTCATAAAAAGAGCAATATATTATTTGATAAAACTGAAAAAAAAGTGTCCAAAAATCAGTGCAATGCTTGAGAATTGTTGATTTTATGGAAAAGATCAGAATGAAAATGGCTTTTACTCTATCAGTAAATAAAATTGTCTTGACTGGAATTACTTCTGAGGAAGAAGCAAATCAGAAGTTTGCTAATGTAGTGTGTACATAGTTGTAAGCAAAACTAGTTACATGCTTAATACAACCAAAGAAAAAATCTAAATAAATTTATTTACAATGGTTCAGTAGTTCCATTAATATCAGAGAATGTATACTGTATACAATCTAACATTCTTACTCTTTGCGGACATCCACAAAACAGAAGCCTCAAAGAATGAAGAACAGAAAGACGTTAGAACCCCAAATCACCCTCCCCCCTCCCATGCACAAGCAGCAGCAAAGCATCAACCCTCCCCACTTGTTTCAGCAGGAAGTATCAATGCCCATGACCAATCAAGCAAGTAACAGCAAAGCTCCCAAAGAGAGACCATGATCTGCAATCCAACAAAAACCATTGTTCACCCAACAGTTCAACATGCCACCGGCTCGCTCTCTCTCTCTCTCTCTCTAACAAAGTAGAGAGAGGTGTCACCCCTTCCACAGCGAGATGGGAGACGAACAGCCTGCTACCTCAATGTTAGTCTGAAACAACGCTTATTCAAGCTCACCCGACTGGAGCACTAGCAGACTCCTCCCCAACTCCACTGAGAGAGAGAGAACAATTACTCAAGCGCAAAGGCCCTTAACAGCCGCACCCACTGTCTCAATGTTCTGATCTCCTGCTGCACTTCAGCTGGTGACACCAGCAAGGAAACGGGTCCAAAGGGGCCTCCCATGGCCTCATCCTGAAGGCACACATATTCCAGGCCGCTCCTAGAGATACCCAAACCAGCTGGTCGGTGAGCTCCGACAGCAGGAACCCACAGTCGTGAAGAACCGCAGTTTGAGTGCAGTTATACATCATAGACTCCAACAGGACCCCAGCCACCTTGAAAAGGAACAAAAAAGAGGCATTAAAGAGAGAAATTTAAGCTGGTTCACAGATAAGCTCGAAGAAGTCATCCTCTGAAGCCATCTTAGCTCATCCCAATTAGCTTAAGGAATGAGAAGGTATGCAAAGAAATAAAAATGAAACTGTTGTAACAATTTCTTCCATTTTTATGGTTCTTTATGCTCAGCAGAATGAAACCAATGCATATTGCAGCTGTACTTCATGAAAAGTTAATGCTGAGCCACATGAGGATGTCTCAAGGCAGATGAATGGAAACTTGGGAAATTAGGTGGATTTTAAGGAACGTTTGCATGGAGGAAAGGGAATTGGGCAGGGAGATATTTCAGGGTGGAATTCCAAAGCCTTTGTATCCAGGTGTTGGAAAATACAAGTATCAATTATGGAGCAATTAAAATCAGGAATGAAGAGGAAGACAGAATGGGAGCTGTGCAAGTGGTCTGGAAGGTTGTAGGCAAAGGTGAAATTTAAAAATAAAATATAAGTTTAATAGGAAAGGAAGAAAAGGATTGTGTTAAGACAGAAACATTTACCTGCTGTTCAACTAGATTTAAGAAACTTAGCAAAGAAATGAAAATCTGCAAATATAGTTAAGAGGACAGCAAATAATTAATATATTTAAGTAAATAAGTAAAGCATTTACTTTAACTTAATTCTGAGAGATAGTGATACCATCTAAATGGGTAGTGACTGGATTCTTACACCAGTCATAAAGCTGAGAGAGTGATGTAAAAATCGGCACTCGATCCTCGCTATGTCAGTACTCCGATTCAGAACCAGAGGATCAGCCTGGCAGCAGAAAAGGTGATCTGTGAAATCTTTTAGCATCTGACTTTCTGTTGCTGTTTGTGGAGTTCGCTGAGCAGAAATTTACTGGCACATTTCTCATATTGAATAGCGACAAGACTTCAAAATATTTATCATTGGTGATAAATCACAGATCATGAAAGGTGCCATACAAATGCAAGTCTTCATTCCTAACTCCTAAAGATATATTGCTTCAGCCATTTCCTCTGAGAAATCATTTCTTAAGATCCTGAAAGTACCAACTGAATCACAATTTCACTGCGGTTTCATTCTAAGACTTTCCTCCTTATAAGCTTATGTTGTTTTTTTCTGTCTTATTCTATTAAGAAGCCTTCTTTTCCCATTGAAATCAATTAATTGTAAGCAGACTATTCTGACCAGATATTTGAATATGGATTCAAATAGTGACAGAATATAGTTTAGCCTTTAGCAATTGTATACCTTTGATTTAAGCCTTAATTAAAAAAGCAAGACATTTGTTAATAGGAAAATTTGATCTTTGAACAAAAGCAGTGAACGATAAATGGTTTATTGGCTGGAACGCAGGACCTGAAATGCATTGTAATGCCTTTATTTTGCTTGGTCATTAATGTATGCTTGTTGAAGGGAATGCAGCACAGCTTCTTAATGACCTCTCCATCTCAGTCTGATCCTTTACCTGTTTTGTATTCTCTAAGCTGCCACGGTTCATCTGTTTATCCATTGTCATCCCTATGAAGTTGTACTGCCGTGCTGATACAGTGCACAAGAGCTGTTGCTTTTGCCAAATCTTAGCAAGTTATTTAATGCATAATTCACTGACTTAATTATACAATAGGTTAACAGTCTGTGTGCATATTTGATTTTGATCAGCATACCTTTGACACAGAGTCAAAAATAGTTGTAAATAATTTGGAATTTATGAATTGTAAATGGGTAGTGAACAGATCATATGATTGTGTGAGTGGAATTGGACAGAGACTATAATGGCAAGAATTTGGGCTCCGTGGAGCTTGTCATTTTTGTACTTCCAGAACTATTAAAGTTCCAGAATGGTATCTATGACACCTGTAGACAATTATGGCATAAAAGTTGCCAGCTGGTGTTGAGGCGAAACCATTGGAAAACAAGGTGAAGTCTACTGAAGTAGACACAGCGGCAAAATTAAGACATTAGTCTCGTTGTAACTCTGATCTGATGACATCGTTGCCACTTTACAACTCATCAGTCCAAGTTAATGCATGTGCTAAATAGAAGGAAGATCCCATTACTCAGTTATTTAAGGGGATTGTCAGCTACTTTGATGTTTGTGGCCTGTTGTTTTCTGCTACAATTTCCTGCTTTGAATGTTCCAAATGAAATTCACAAGAGTCCAGCAAACAACTACAGAACATGATTAGCACCACATCTTATGATGAGCTTCAACATGTTTGGCTTTTTCAAGATTAGACTAAACACATTAAAATAGGAGCAGGAATAGGCCTCAAGCCTAGCCTGCCATTTAGAAGGACTGTGGCTGAACTCTCATGGCCTCAACTTCTCTTCTCATCCAGGTCCCCATTACCTTCAATACCCTCATTGTTAAAATATTAATCTAATGACACCTTAAAATCATTAAATGACCTGGCAATCACCACTCTCCAGTGATTCAGAATCCTCCTGTTCTGCTTTGAAGATACAGAAACTAATTGAAAGAAAAACTCAGGAGACGTGCCCACTTGATATTCCTTCCTTTTTTTAGTAAAGCACTCACATCTAACATAGTGCCATATTGGCATATGCCATTCACCTATTTCTTACATATAATGCATAATGGATTATGTAAACAAACAAAGAATGTATAAACAAATAATATGTTTCCATTATTACTCAAACATTTTTGAAACTTTGAACACACACCCTCCTCCCTGTTAAGTTATAAACTCCAACCCAATATAGAATGCACCTCAACTCAAATATGTAATGTATTGCTCTCTAGTTATCTTATAAATATACTGTATGCATATATATATATATATATATATATACCGGTACACAGCATTCTATATAATACAACTACCATATACACATTCACAGCATAGTAAACTTTAAATTGTCACATTCAGGCCTAAATATAACCTCTTTCCTAACAAGGGGGGAGGTGAGATCACTCCACTTAGCAGGTGAGAATTGTGGCTGTGAAACAATCTCAGGGTCTTGGATGCCCTCCATGCTGGTTGTAACAGTTGACTCTGGGAGTGCAAGAAGTAATTCTGACAGCTGTGGACACACTTCTTCTCCAACGATTCACCTTGCTCTCCTCAACTGATCAGTGGGCTGTTATCAGACTCAATCTCCGAAGTGTAGGAGAGTAGTTCAGTATTCCAATTACTCACCTCTGTAGACCCTCATCAGCATGGAAACATTGAACCTCCTTGTTTGAGGAACCCTCAATTTGTCTCAGCTGTTTGTCCTGCCGACTCTTTCTGAGATTGGATTTGAGGACATCCAAGTGTGAACGCAAGGGGCAACCCAGGATCTGCCGAGCTCTTAGAGTGTTGGTTGTGGGGTGCGTTGCACTGCGATATGCAACGAGAAAATTGGTGAGTTTCTGATTCAGGTTCTGCTGATTTCACTCTCAGTGCGCTCTTTATACTCTGGACAAATCTTTCCACCAAGCCATTTGTAACTGAGTGATGCAAAGCAGATGTAGTATGTCTTACTCCATTCATTTTCAGGAATATTTGAAACTGTTCCGCAACAAACTATGGTCCATTGTCACGAAGTGTTGTGGAACACCAGTCCTTGAGAAGAGGCTATTGGGAACACTTCTGGCCACTTTGTAGCTGCATCCATGACTACCAAGAACTTTGCACCCATGAATGGTCCGACAAGATCCACCTGAATCCTCTGCCAGGGCAATGCAGGCCATTCCCAGGATGGAGAGACGATGCTCCTCTTAGTCTTCTGGATGAGTTGGCACCCAAATAGAATATGGCAAGCTGCTCGATCTGCTGATCCATCATCCCAGGCCTACAACACTTTATCTCTCAGCATGGATGTTGCAACCAATTTCAATCCCTACATTAGGCAGCCTCCATCAAGGGCAAGTTCATTCCAGAGCTAGTAGAAATGGAGGAACTGCAAGTTCTGCTGCATATTCCAGCCATTTTGGATTGCCACATAAACCTGAGACAGGGTGGGATCTTTTCTGGTTTCCCTTTGGTTCATCTCTGCAGTAAGAGGGAGATTTTCAATTTGCATTACAGAGAATACACCAGGAGGATTGCTCTCTTCTGTAAATTTTTTGGTTATTTCCTTTTCCAAGAGTAAAGTGGACAATCCATCAGAATTTGCATGATTAGTTTTTCTCTTGAATTTGATCTTACAATTGTGTCAGCAAAGAAAGAGGGTCCATCTCTGCATTTGTGCTGCTTTTGTTATTAGAGCACCCTTCTGTGTGCTAAAAATGGACACTAGAGTTCGATGATCAGAATTGAAGATAAACGTTCTTTCAAGTAGTTACCGGGTGAAACATTTTACACCCCAAAGCAGATTCAAGGCTTCTCTCTTGTGCAGATTTTTTCTCTGTAGTGGTAAGAGAACATGATGCAAAGGCTATTGATGTCTTCCACTGAGTGCCTCGGCAGCCTCGCAGTATTTCCATCACTTGTAACAAGTGCCATGACTGCACCTGTACCATGAGGCAAGGCGTCACTACCAAGCATCACTGGACAATATGGATCATAGTGTGTGAGTGCAATGTTGACGTCACACTTTTCTTTACCTTTTGGAAAGCTACCTCACACTACTTTTTCCAAAAATATTTCTTTTTGATCCATAGTAATGAGTTCAAGTAGTGGAGCACAATAGCCAGGTTTGGCAGGAACCTGTTATAGTAACTGACAAATCCTAAAAAAGGACTACAATGATGACACATCCTTTGGCCTTGGGGTATCCACCACTGCTTGAATTTCCTCAGCACACTTGCGTAAATCTTGTGCATCAATTGTGTGACCACAGTAAATGATGTTTGGTTTGAAGAATTCATCCTCATCATGTCTTGCTCTGAGCTCATAATCTTTGAATCTTTTTAACATTGTCTGGAGACTTTGTAGTTGTTCCTTATCATCCTCATTGTTAACATTGATGTCATCCATGTAACACAGGCTGCCTGGGCAGCCTTGCAGCACTTGGTATATTATAGTCTATTCTAGTAATAAAGCCCTTTGTGAGTACTTATGGTGAGGAACACTTTGGACTCTTCCTCCATTTCTATCTGTAGGTAGGCCTCAGCTAGGTCCACTTTACTGAAGTGCTTTCCTCCAGAGATGTTTGGAAAGATATTCGCTATCCTAGGCAGAGGCTATTGATCTACTTTCAGTGCTGGGTTGATGGTGACTTTCAAATCACCACAGACCCCGACAGATCCATCCTTCTTGGCTGCAGGGACCTCTGGTGTTGTCTATGGGCTCCACTCAGACTTGGAAAGAATTCCTTCAACCTAAAGCTCACTGGCTACTTTATCACAAATGGTATAAGGAACCAAAAAGGCTTTGTAAAAGTTGGGTGTGTCATTTTCACTTAACACTGTTTTACCCTTGATATGCCTGAGTTTAACAATGCCATCCTTGAACATCGCTGTGGCATCATCCAGTAACTTTCTCAACTTGCTTTCAGCTGACTCTATTGCAGGGGACGTGGCATACAAATATTGGATGGATCTTCAGTCAAGTTGTAGTTGTCTCAGCCAATCGCAGCCCCACAATGCCAGCTCTCCTATTTTTACCACATAAATGCCCAAAGTGACTTTTTGGTTGTTGTATTGCACTGTTACAAATATCATTCCTATGGGAGTTATCTTTTTGCAATATAATTTATTTGTTGGATATCTGCTGGCTTAAATTCAGTATCTTTGAAATGCCATTCATGCTCTTTTTCTGGAATCACTGAAACAGCCGAACAAGAGACCAATACCATTTTAATTAATTTGCCATTCGCTTCTGGCGAAAGCCATATTGCTTGCCTCTTGTTAGTTTTCACATTTTAAATCTGAAGGTTAACCAGTTCTGTGTCAGTTTTATCGTTATCTCATTTTTCATCAATAGCATGCAGATTAAAGTTCCTATTGAAACTGCAATTTAACTTATTATCTTCTCTGTGCTGTTCATTTATTTTTGTCTGTATTCTACCTTGTAGCATTTTTTGCAAGCTTTGCTTTTAAACCTGCATTGGTCTGGTGTATGTGAGCCCCTGCCACAACAGTAACACAATTTGTTTCGTAAGGCAGGTTTCTTTTTTGATGTTGTAATTTTGTTCAAGTAGATTTTCATTCCTGACTGAAACACTATTATGTCTCTTGCTGCTGTTTTGATTGATACTGCCATTTTAACTACTCTTTTGAATGTGAGTTGCACTTCAGTTAGGACCCATTTTTGAATGCTTTCTTGTAAGATTCTGCAAACTAAATGATCAGTGCATCATTAAGCCCATCACTGAATTGACAATGCTCTGACAACTTCTTCAATTCAGCTACATAAACTGAAATACAATCCCCTTCCTTTTGATTTTGCTTATGAGACCTAAAACATTCTGCAATCAACTATGTTTTTGCTTCTAAATGTTCCTGCATTGCATTCACGATATCAGCAAAGCTCATTTTGGCTGGTTTGGTTGGAGCAGTTAAACTACTAAGCAAACTGTATGCTTTTTCGCCCATTGCACTCAGCAACATTTCCACTTGTTTTTCATTGGCTATTGCATTTGCTTCAAAATACTGCTCAATTCATTCAGTGTATATCACCCAGTTCATGTCGTCGCTTTTTATTGTCATTTCGACCATAAACTGCTGGTACAGTACACAGTAAAAATGAAACAACATTCCTCCAGGAACATGGTGCTATATGAGACAACATAAAACTACACTAGACTATGTGAGACACTAGACTACGTAAAACAACACAAAATCTGTACTAGGCTATAGACCTACACAGGACTACATAAAGTGCACAAAACAGTGTAGAGCAGTACAATAATTAATAAATAAATAAATAAATAAACAAGACAATAAGCACAGTAGAGGACAAATTTCAATATAATAATAAATGATGTAGATGTCAGTCTAGACTTCTGGGTATTGGGAAGTCTGATGGCTTGGGGGAAGAAACTGTTGCACAGTCTGGTCGTGAGAGCCCGAATGCTTCGGTACCTTTTGCCAGACGGCAGGAGGGAGAAGAGTTTGTATGAGTGCTGTGTAGGGTCCTTCACAATGCTGTTAGCTTGGCGGATGCAGCATGTGGTGTAAATATCTGTAATGGTTGGAAGAGAGACCCCTATGATCTTCTCAGCTGACCTCACTATCCGCTGCAGAGTCTTGCGATCCAAGATGGTACAACTCCCAAACCAGGCAGTGATGCAGCTGCTCAGGATGCTCTCGATACATCCTCTGTAGAATGTGGTGAGGTTGGGGGGGGGGGGGGTGCGAGATGGACTTTTCTCAGCCTTCGCAGAAAGTAGAGACGCTGCTGGGCTTTCTTGGCTATGGAGCTGGTGCTGAGGGACCAGGTGAGATTCTCTGCCAGGTGAACACCAAGAAATTTGGTGCTCTTAACGATCTCAACGGTGGAGCCATCAATGTTCAGCGGAGAGTGGTTACTCAGTGCTCTCCTGAAGTCAACAACCATCTGTTTTGTTTTGTTCACATTCAGAGACAGGTCGTTGGCTCTGCACAAGCTGTCTGTTGTACAATCAAATGTGTGTATCTTTCCGGTGTAGCCAGTCATTTCTGCATTTTTATTATTATTATCACCCAGTTCTCACTGTTTCTGAATCCGTAGCCCTACACGTTGCTCGGTAATTTCATCCACTTTTGCCTTTTTTTTTTAAACTCAGACAAAAGGCGACAGCAGACTTTTTAACAGACTGGTTGAAGATGATTTCCCTTTCATGAAACAGGCTGACTCTTCTCACTTCTGTTCTTGTTTTATTTGTAACCAATTTTTATATAGCAGACTTCAGTACTTTCCTAGTAGTCCCGTTTTATGTTCTGGTTGTCACACGAGAGGAAGAATCTGATTGCTTTGGAGAAGGTGCAGAGAAAATTCAGCAGGGAGAAAATGGGACCACTAGGAAAGTACGAAAGTCTGCTATATAAAAATTGGTTACAATTAAAACAAGAACAGTTAGGTGTCAGCCCCAGTTTCCTCCACATTTAGTTATTTATAGCTTTTTACCCCCTGGAGGATTCCCAATACCAACTAACCACAGTGCACTTCCCTTTTAAGAAATGCAGTTCAGAATCAGAATCAAAATCAGGTTTAATATCATTGGCATATGTCATGAAATTTGTCATTATTCAGCAGCAGTACAATGAGATGCATAATAATTAAAACTGTAATTTTTGGAAAGAAGTTAAATTTAAAAAGAAGTGCAAAAACAGAAAAAAAACATAGTGAGGTAGTGTTCATGGATTCAATGTCCATTCAGAAATTGGATGGCAAAGGGGAAGAATCTATTCTCAAATCATTGAATACGTGCCTTCAGGCCCCTGTGCTCCGTTGCTGATTCTAGCAGTGAGAAGAGGGCACATACTGGGTGATGGGGGTCCTTAATAATGGATGCCACCTTTCTGAGGCATTGTTCCTTGAAGATGTCCTGGTTGCTGGAGAGGCTAGTGCACAAGATGGAACTGACTGAGCTTACAATTTATTTCGTTCCTGTAAGTGCCCCCCCCCCCATAACAGATGGTGATGTAGCTAGTTAGAATGCTCACCATGGTACAACAGTCGAAGTTTGTGAGTTAGCTTTAACAATGATCAACTTTGGCCTACACTACCTACAACCAGCCACTGAATGATATTAAGCTGATAAGCATGAAGCTAACCTTTTCATACAGATTTACTGCACAGACTGAGGTCAGTCTAATTTTTTCGTGGTGATGGTGAGACCATTTCTTCTCTACCACAGCTGTCCACACAGCAGAGTGTGTTGGGGATAATATGTCATCTGTACAGAAAGGACCGGAATGGAGTGGCATTTCACCATCAGCCAAACAAGGTCTTGGGGCTGATGATCAGATGTTCTACCAAGACAGTTAGGACAGTCTTCTGAGGAACCACCCCACAGTCTCTATAATGGCCTGTCCTATAGTATCTGCAGGACATTCTACAGGGATCACTGCCTGATGGAATGACGTTCAAAGATGTTTACTTGGTAATACTCTTCCACAAAGGGCAGGTAATGCAGCAACATCCAGCTGATTGGAACTTCGCATGGGAACAGGGCCAGGCTTACCTTCTACAACACCAGGGGCAGGTAGAAACTTAACACATAATAATACTTGGAGCCCAAGTACTTTGGGTTCACACACCACCTGATTATAGCCATATACGAAGGTCTTCATCAGAATCAGGGCAATATTGGATGCACATTTCCCCCTTTTCTCTGGGGACTTGTGCATCATGACTCACTCCATCTTGGATCTCCAGATAAAATGAAAGATGTCCCTGGTGATTACTGAGGCAGATGTGTGGGGAATCAGGCTTCACCAGCACTATGTATGGCAGTCCTGAGAGCATATCACACCTGACAACCAACTTTTTCCCAGTTATTGACCGAGAACACTGTTTCCAAAGACTCATGTTCTGCATTATCCTCTCAATCTGCTCCAGCTAACTCTGTTTACACACCTCAGGCTGACCAAAATGCAGTACATTTTGGTTTAATTCCAATTCCCATTTCTTGATCTGTAGTCCTCATCAACTTATTATCCAGGGACTTTTTAAATGTGAAGAGGGTTTCTGCTACATCCACTACACCAGACAGTAAATACAAGAACTTCACCATTTATTGGGTGAAATATTTTTTATTGTTTTAGAAACAGAAACATAGAGCATAGAAAACGTACAGCACAATACAGGCCCTTTGGCCTACAAAGCTGTGCCAAACATGTCCTTACATTAGAACTACCTAGGCTTATCCATAGCTCTCTATTTTACTAAGCTCCATGTACCTATCCAGGAGTCTCTTAAAAGACCCTATCATTTCTGCTTCCACCACCACTGCCAGCAGCCGATTCCATGCACTCTCTGTGTAAACAAACTTACCCCTGACATCTCCTCTGTACCTACTTCCAAGCACCTTAAAACTATGCCCTCTTGTGCTGGCCATTTCAGCACTAGGAAAAAAGCCTCTGACTATCCACACGATCAATGCCTCTCATCATCTTGTACACCTCTATCAGGTCACCTCTGATCCTCCATTGCTCCAAGGAGAAAAGGGTGAGTTCACTCAACCTATTCTCATAAGGCATGCTCCCCAATCCAGGGAACATCCTTGTAAATCTCCTCTGCACCCTTTCTATGGTTTTTACTTCCTTCCTGTAGTGAAGCAACCAGAACTGAGCACAGTACTCCAAGTGGGGTCTGCCAGGGTCCTATACAGCTGCAACATTACCTCTCAGCTTTCAAACGCAATCCCACGGTTGATGAAGGCCAATGCACCATATGCCTTCTTAACCACAGAGTCAACCTGCGTAGTAGATTTGAGCATCCTATGGACTCGGACCACAAGATCCCTCTGATCCGCCACACTGCCAAGACTCTTACCATTAATAATATATTCTGCCATCATATTTGACCTACCAAAATGAACCACCTCACACTTACTGAGTTGAACTCCATCTGCCACTTCTTAGCCCAGTTTTTCATCCTATCAATGTCCTGCTGCAACTTCTGACAGCCCTCCACACTATCCACAACACCCCCAATCTTTGTGTCATCAGCAAGTTTACTAATGCATCCCTCCACTTCTTCATCCAGGTCATTTATAAAAATCATGAAGGGTAAAGGTCCCAGAACAGATCCCTGAAACACACCACTGATCACCAACCTCCATGCAGAATATGACCCATCTACAACCAGTTTTGTTCTCAACTTCACTCTAATCTTCCTATCCATTAATTTAAATCTGCCAATGTTTCTTGTATCTTCATCAAACTTCACTACTTAATCACACATTGTAATCCTCACAGCAGTATTTAGCGGATTTTCAATTCCGCCCCAGGATTTGTAAAGTGTGATGCTCTGCTTGTGCAGTGTGCCAATCTGAACTCAAAGCTGCCTTCAGAGGGTTAGGGATGGAAAACAAAATTGGAGCCTCTTTTTCTCGTTACTCATGAGGAACCCCTGGTATAAAGAAGGATGTGTGCATGTGCAGTAAAGACATGATCAAATCCTTCATGTGACCACAAACTGTAGAGTCTGTTTCCATTTGTTCTCTGGTGCTCCATGAACAATTGCTTGGCCAACCCAACAGCAAGATACTGGAACCTGTTTGATAATACCAAGGCTCTTTCTTTACTTATTTTCTCCTTACATACTTAGTAAAGAGAAAATAATAAAATAAAGAGTGAGGCATTATGGTTGTTGCCGAAGCAAGCAACAATGAGTTTTGTCAGGTGTAAGAAAAGTTGAGGCAACTAAATTAATTTTGGTACAGAAACCAAGTTTAGGAAACCATATAATTCACCAAGGGAGACACAGAAGACCAAAAAAACTTTGTGAATTGTACAAGTTTCCACAGTATCACAAAGTTGTGTTCAACTTTTCAAAAAGCTTTAATAATAAAGAGTATAGTGCCTGCAGGGTCTTTGGAGTCATTACTTGCAAAAGCAAATAATGTGCAGAAACCTTTCATTGAAGGCAGTGATCTCTGTGTCAGATCCAACATTTGGTCAGAGTCGTATCATGCATCTTTTAAACGTAGTTTCATACAGATAAACACTACATTGCTTTTTAAAGAAAAGTAATAAACCTATCAACTCTTTACATATATGAATTTTATAAGGAATATACTGTATAATTCTATGTACTAGAAATTTAGATAATAGTTACTTCGTTATAAAATCAATTGGTTGTAAAATTCCATTGATTATCAGTCCTCGTGATTTCTGAGGTCCCCTCAACTGCAACCCATTAACTGTGATTCGAAGCCCATCAATCACCATCTTCATTCAATGACCATTGATTGGAACTAGGACCTTGAGGGTGAATTCAAGGTGGTAAATACACTGGTAGCTCTTGAAACTGCCTCGAATGCTTGCAGCACCCACACTCAACTGTACTCATCTTTCTTTGGCTTGAGACCCAAGGATTTTCAGCCAAGGATGATACCTTTGTGCACATGGCACATTGTAGCAAATGGAGAAGGTGGGGGGGGGGGCACGTGGACACCACTACCATTTTTTTTGATTGTACAATATTGCATTTCAAAATTGTGCACTAAGTGAAACTACCATATCCTCACAAATGTTATCTGCTGAGCCATTTTAAACACTGCCATAAGAATTAAATCTTTCATACTAAATAGTTTTATCTGAATTCTCTCATCCATCCATCCATTCTTTTAGTGGTGGTGTACAGCTAGATCTGAAACAATCTGGAAATTGCCTTGTTATTGCTAGTGTCTTCAGCCTGAGCACATTCACCAAACTTTCCTTTGGTGTCTGGTTGCACATGTCAATTTATATATTTTGGAAGTCTCTGATGACACCAGATTTAAATGTCCCTTGAAGGTTATAGAGTTATTCAGCCTGGAAATAGGTGCTTGGCCCAATTTATCCACACCTGTCAAAATGTATCCCTGAACTTGCCCAATCTGCCTGTATTTGGCTCATATCCATCCAAACTTTTCTTATCCATGTACTTATTTAAATGTTATCATTGTACACACATCTACAGCTTTCTCTTATAGTTTGTTCGATATACCCATAACCCTCTGTGTGAGAAACATACTCCACACTTCTTTAAGTCTTTAAGTCTTCTTTAAGTCTTTCCCCTCTCAGCTGAAACCTGTACCTTTTTGTTTTTGATGCCCATACACTGGATTAAAAAATTACCACTCTTCATGATTCCATATATTTCTGTCTGGTCACCTTTCAGCCCTCTGTGCACCATGGAAAAATGTTTTGTCTGCCGGTGATTTTTTTTTGTTCTCCTTCCCCCCCCCCCCCACCCCAGTTGGTTTTTTTTAGTAGCCCTCCCCTAGACTTTATGTACTCAAGTGTCTCTAGGCTGCATAATATGGTTGCTTACAAATGGAGACCTGTAAACACGATAGTAGAGACTCCAATTCTTGTGCCAAACATGGGTGAAGAGAATGATTGACAGTGAGACAGAAGTTAGAATAGAAGGGAAAGTGAGACACACACATGAGGCATCAGTACTGGGGCTGTTCGTAGCTTTGGCGCTGCAGTGGAGGTTGGAAAAGAACATGCAAGGATCTATCACCAGTTTCTGCTTGAATTCCTAGGTGACTGTGTACTGCTTTCACCAATTTAGTGAACTTGGCACTTTAGTGTTACTATTAAGCATTTAAAACAGGCTCCGTGCCTAACCTGTGCTTTATAAGCATACTGGCCATATTAAGGCCTGAGACCAGAACTTCAATGAGTTGAAAGCTGAATTGAAAGATTTTCAGCACTGGCTGTAAAAAGATGGCAAAAAAAAATTTAGCTACTATCAGATCAGGCCAGAGTCACTAATCTGCTTTAAATTACAATTTGTCTTCTCAAAGCGAGATGTAATGTTTCACTGGTACTGTGGTGATTCTTTGCAGACTATATATGAGTGAGAATTTGTTTTTCTGTAACAGGCATGTTTTGCTTGACATGATTATTGGCAATCATGATATCAAAGTTCTTGTATTTAATGATCACAAACTTAGTGTAATCCAATCAAATTTAAATTTAATTACAAGCCTTCACCTGGTAACATTTTGTTCTTGTACAGCTGGAGAAAAGCCAGACTGATGGAGCAAAGCTGGGAATGTTTTAGACTCTTACATTTAGTATTGTTGATAATATTTTGATTTCAGAAGTGCTTTTGGTGGCTACAGATACAAGATTGCAAAATTTGGAAGTGCTAATTGAAAACTGACACTTTTCAAGGTGTGTTACTCCTCTGTTTCAGAAATAGCAGACATTATTGTTCAAATCCAACAGTTTAACACACAGTTGAAAGCTCATCTCCATAAGGATGCAAGCACACTCAAGTTCTGGTATTCTACTTTTTATTTGCTTATGGCTGTCCTGTGATTCCCAAGGGTATGAACAGTTTACCAGAAGGGAGGCTGGTTGGTGACATCACCAACAGGAGGAAAAGTGGTGGCAGGATAGTAATTTAGCATGTGTTCAGGCAATTTTTCTTTTGAGAGCCTCAACATCCCTTCCATTAGTTGCTCTGAAGAAAATCCTCTGGGATTTTCACAGAGACTTGGCTGACATCCCTCTCTAAAAACATGTATTCAATGAGGTAAATGCTCACATATGCTTCTGGCTCTTAAAATGAAGGAGTAGAAGCCTCATATCATTGATTACGGACTTTGGCTGTCCTCCCTTATGCAGCAGTAGCAAACTGCATTATGTGAAAGAAGTTAGGTGTGGGCTGGTGTATTCATGCGAGTTAGATGTTAAGAGTGAGAGTAACTTGATTCTCGTAACCTGCGTGAAATTAGCCTAATCTATGTCCTCCATGAAGAGGGGCCTTAAGTCTAGACAAATGAGAATCTGAAAACAGTTGTAGTGAAAATGCATGAGAGGGACCGTCTTCCATAAGCACAGAGTACAAGTTAAGCTGTAGGTGTGTCAAAAAGTGTGTAAAGTCTGACTGTAACTGCAGGGTTATAGTACTTACCTTTTAAATTCTTTATAGGAAACCTTTTAAAATAATATCCATCATTTAAAATTGTTGGTTGTGTCATGAATGAAGAGAGGCTAATGTTATGTATACCACTGTGGATGAAAATGTCACTGGAGACATATAGGGTATTGCAGTTTGGTAGATAAGGTGGACACTGGAGAAACAACATTAAGGAACAAGAAACTCTCAAACCCACTGGCTTTAATGCACCAGAACAGGTTAATGTGGCATTAATATAATTTCATTGCTTGTTTTTGCATTGCTTTGTTTTCAGTACTTTACCCATTTTCATGTGGACATTTTCAAGTCCACACAAAGCACTAAAATGAGTAGTAGTCACTGCATATCATAAAAATCCAGAGCAACACACACAAAACACTGGAGGAACCCAGCAGATCAGACAGCATCTATGGAAAAAAAACAAACAGCCAATGTTTTGTGCTGTGGCTCTTCATCAGGACTGGAAAGGGAGGGGGATGAAACTAGAATAAGAAGCTGGTGGGAGGGAGGAATACAGTCTAGAAGGTGATGGGTGGATCCAGGTGGGTATGGGAGAGGGGGATGAAGTGAGGAGCTGGGATGTAATAGGTGGCAAAGGTCAAGAGCTGAAGAAGAAGAAGGAATTTGATAGGAGAGGAAAGTGGACCAAAGGAAAAAGGGAAGATGGAAGGGTACTGGGGGAGCTGATAGGCAAATGAAAAAGAAGTGAAGAGGTGAAAGGGGAGCCAAAGTGGGGCTGAAAGAAGAGGGCAGTGAAAGGGGAAAAATGCAGTCACTGTATAACTCATCTTAAATGTGGCTATCCCTAATAATATTTCTGTTAGTGAGGGAAGTTCAGGGTGTAAAGTTTCAAAAATGATAAAGCAATATCACAAGGAACAACTGAAACCATTAAAAATTGTTTGTGTTAGTTACACATTTGTATGTACCAGAAAATGCATTCTGGGGAATTGCATTTACTGCACAGATTATCTGTAGCAGTAAGTCATGTAGATCTAAATGGGGTAAAGTATAATGTCATTAAATTACCCGATTTCCACTTCAGTATTATTGCTTCTTCCATGTGAACGCTGTTCTTTGGTAATGTGCTAAATAATTTTATAATTAATGTCAAGAGAAAGTTCCAACTTTTATTTTAATGGAGATTTAAATATTAAGAGATCATGTCAGTTTTCAATTCCATCTGAAGTTAAGTGTTCAAACCCACGACGCCTAGCAGAAATGTTGGTTTGAACTGTTTATGTTCTTGCTATAAAGTCACTTTGTATTTTTACACAGAACTGAGACCTTCTAAAGTGAATCTGAATCTGAATCTCAATCTCAATTGTGCAGTTCGAGCAGGTACAGTCTACCTAATTACCCAGGCTGCATCAATACTCTTCAGTTAGCCAAACTCATTAAACATCTTTCTTTATTCTAGCAACTGCTGCTAAAAAAAAGTCACATTTATTTGAAGCAGAGGTGGAAGAAAAAAGTCTCACAATCTTTTGTCAGGTAAACTTCATAGAGTGAGTTTTTTTTTCTCTTAAGCAAAGAAGTTGTGAGTGTGTGTGTGTGTGTGTGCGTGCATGAGTGCCTGCATCTGTGCATGTGGGTGTGTGCTTTTGCATACATGCATGTGTGTGTGTACGCAGATTGAGTGTTTGCATGTGTATGTGTGCATGTTAGCATGCGTGTGAGTGTTTGTTGGTATGCGTGCATGTATGGTTATGAAGACTTTGGGGTATACTTGCTTTAAGTGGGCCAGATCAGCACAAGGGCTATTTTGGGTGCCTTTTTACAATTGCTATTCCTGGATTTTGGATGAGTAACACTATAGTTTTAAGTGCTAGATTTTACAATTTTAATGGATAATCAAACTTAATTGAAACTAGTGGACTTGGTGTGATTTGCATGATTTTGTTTCCAAGCATTCTATGTATCTGAGGTGTGTGTAAGGCCTGCTTTAGCATGAGTTTAGGAAGACCTTCCTGGTCGAGTCTGAGCCTGCCCTGGGAATCTGACTCAGCCAAGTCATCTTTAAAGTAGATATTTCCTTTGAGTTTCCAATTACTCTCTACAAGTTCATTACCCTTTTTAAGCACTGTCCAAACACTGATGACACCGTCCATCCCCACAACCAATCCACCAACATGATAGAACTGCCCTATGACTGTGCGCCTTTAAACTCAGTGGTATCCTCAGCTATCAATCTTACCTGCAGATATAAATTATGCCCCTCAACAAAATACAGCTATGACCTTCAATTCACATGAAGTGGTCCTGAACTCCTCCCAAATGCAATTGTCGCTTGGGTCACTGCTCTTTTAAACCCCAACCTTTGGATTACATCCAGCCTGGACTTGCATTCTGTGCAGTGCTGGAGAGCACAAGTGAAAGGCTGTGCACAGCTCCTCCTCCCTGTCTTGTACAGCTGAGTCTCCCAATGCAGGGCATTGTAGTGGCTGCTTAGTGAGACAACCAATTGAAAGACTCTTTTAGTTCTCAAGTTTGGATGTGTACAGGAGTTCCAATCATTATCTGAAATTGTCCCTAAAACAATAGTTGGAGTGTTCAGACCAGTTTCCCGATCCAGTTTCACTGGTGAGTACCATGTCCAACCTTGCCATGAAAACCTGACCTATTTGACTTGTTAACCTCTAATGATATATTGCAGAGAAACTGCTGGCAATGTGAAATTCATGCAGATTTCCTACTTGAGTTTCAAGGCTCCTAAGAAATTTATAAGGATGGGAATATTGTGTACTGGTGTGTTTCTTCAGGAGTAGCCAAAGAATGTAACCCATAGTAGCTTTCTTCAAAGAAATTAAATTCATTAACGAAACAAATGAATTGCAAGAGCTTGTAAATATTAATGATCACCTGATTATCACCTAAACTGTGTTGGGAGTGGAATGAGAATGTTTTAATTATTAACCACAATAAGCTGGAACATTAGAGTAGGGGATTCAGGTAGATGATTGCTTTCAATTTGGGTGTTTTTTTATCTAAGAAACGCAAATGAGTAGATTTTTATAAGCTCTAATTACAACTTTTGTTTCGCTTATAGCTGTTAACTAAAGTATTACGTTTTTATAGCTGTGAGAGAGAAAAAAATGGAAGAAAAAATACCATCCACAATGTGACAAATTAAATATTCATGGAGATTGCTTAGAAAATCAAATTTCAGAACCTCATCAGAAGGGAACACTTACCATTTGAAAGCTGTCAGACATTGAATCTCTTACCATTCAGAGGCGATAAACAGGGATCCCTTTCCACAAAGGAACGCCATCCTTTTACACAGCATTTGTTTACATGCAGATCTGTTAGACATGGGATCCCTTCCCATCTGGAGCTGTCACATATTGGCCACTTTGCATGTGGATCTGTCACTCATGGATTCGCTGCCGTAATATGTAGGATCTCTGCACATCTCGAGTGTCACACATGGGATCATTCTTTGCCTAGTGTGATACCACAGAGGATCCTATTCTACAAAGATATACAGGATTCACATTTCACACTGCTTTCACTTATGGAAACCTGCTCTGTGTTGAGTTGTCACACTTGAATATCTAGTGATTCCAGTACAGCACTGAAGGGATTCTTCTGCCTCCTGTGCTGACAAGTGAAGTATTACCCTTTCTGACTGAGAGACACCATAGCCATAGAATTAATATGTATAGTACCAGCTTTCTTGTACCTTAAGGATTGCCTTGCGCCCAGTTTTGTGCACCAAATAGCGATGCATGTTATCAGCACAGTTCACTCTCCCCAGGAAATCAATCTGCTCTCATGCATACCAGTTGTATGGAGAACAGTCGATGACTGCCTCCTCATGCAGTACTGATATGACACCAGCATTTCAAAGAGGACCATAGCACTCTATACAATACATTGGGTTGGTCATGTATGCAGTGGTGTTGCCCAAACAGCAGTCAGATCAATCTCAATCATTGATCTTACATGGCAGCTTGGAATTTTATGTTCAAGAAATTAAATGAGGAAATAAGCAATTGTTAGGATTGTTAAGCACATAAGTTGTACATTGTCATAAAACAATACCTAGGTTGCATACATATTTCAGGAAAGAAAACCTGTCAAACTTCCCTAATCTGGCATATGTGATGCCCAACCATCAATATGGTTGATTCTTTCTATGTTTAATGGCAATTTGGAATGGACAACAAAAAAAATGTCAGCATTTCACATTAATCAGTTGAATAAATAAAGTCAAATGCACTGGTGTTTAGCAGCAAGGGATATCCACTCCCGCCAGATTACCGTTCACCAACCAAAGGGAATCATTTGGGGTAACATTGATTGAGGAGAAAACTAGTTATAGTTCAGGGAATATTGTTATTAGAGCTTAGAATATATTTTCAAGAAATACCTTTGGACAAATCTTTTTTCTGCCTGGGTTGGCTGTAGTGGTTACTGCCATAATGTGTAAGAATACCTTGCTCATTTGCTGTGAGTTTGATGGTGACCCTTAATTTCTTCATCCTGTGGTCTTTCAGGCTGGTGCTGGCATCATGAGGTGTGTGTGTGTGTGTGTGTGTGTGTGTGTGTGTGTGTGTGTGTGTGTGTGTGTGTGTGTGTGTGTGTGTGTGTGTGTGTGTGTGTGTGTGTGTGTGTGTGTGTGTGTGTGTGTGTGTGTGTGTGTGTGTGTGTGTGTGTGTGTGTGTGTGTGTGTGTGTGTGTGTGTGTGTGCACCCGCCCATCCATATGGAAGGTCATAATGGTTAATGCCAGCCACTCCAGGGCTTCCAGAGCAACTTAACCTTCACCAGTCCATTGCATTCTCCATCTTTCAGTTACAAAGCCAAGCCAATATGTGAAAGCTTAAGGGGAAGGGAAAACTTTTGTACACCTGACTCCAGCATACGGTTCACACACCATAGCAGAACCTCTTGTAAG
The DNA here is from genome assembly GCF_048418815.1 of Hemitrygon akajei. Classification (NCBI taxonomy): domain Eukaryota; kingdom Metazoa; phylum Chordata; class Chondrichthyes; order Myliobatiformes; family Dasyatidae; genus Hemitrygon; species Hemitrygon akajei. The sequence continues at coordinate 34,153,449 of NC_133134.1, read as the reverse complement.
GGGTCACATAATATCATCTTCTTTATAATTGATGGTATTATGGTTTGTTTGAACAGTATGTGTGAACAGTAGTTCTGCAGCATGATCCATGGAGGAACAACCTTTCTCCACATGTATCTTGCGTCCTGAATAATCATATGTGTATGTCATCTACCATCCTCAGGGAAGATAGATCATAGGTGAGCTAAAGGCATAGCAGTCTTTAAAGGTATTGAGTAATATGCATGCAAAATAAGGAAGCCTAGTTAACAACACAGGCAAAATGGAAGCCAATTATGTTATGCGATCTGGGGGCATAAGAGGGGTTTAATGAAGGGAGGAACGGAAATGATGCTCTAGCAAAATACATAGGGATGGAGAAAAGGGAAGTTAACGGCCCTGGTAGATTAAGATATTATAACATTGAGGAAGGTGACAATTCAGGGTGCCAAAGATGATGGCTTTTTCGTGAATATTAAGGAAAAATAGCTGGGTGATGATTCCAGTCGGTGCATAGTATAGACGACTGATGAGGAGAATGGAGCAAAGTGGTATGTAAGTTACAGCAACATATAAGAAATGCTCTGTAGTGATAATAGGGAACAAATGGGTGAGAGATAAAACAGGGTGAAGTAAAAAGGAAAAATATCAGAAAATGTGTCAAGGACAAAGTCAATTAGACCTGTTTTGGACTAGTTTTTTTTTTCTGACCTCCTGGTAGCCCTCTCCCGCTGTTCCACCCCACCTATGATTTCAGCATCCATTCACTTGAGGAACTCACTTGAAGCTGAGACTACATGGTTTTGTGGTGGAATATCCCTTTAGGAGCTCAGTGCCAACATTACATTTGCTGTGCTACATAGTTACAACTGCAGAGAATGTGTAACATTTTAATAGTGCACGTTACATAGCACCAGGATGACCTACAACACTGTGTTAACATGAAATAAATATCAAGGGGCATTTTCTAGGCCAGCACTTTGAATCAATTTGTTCCAGCCCAATAAAGAAGGAAGCAGTGTTGGATTTATTTCAGATGGAGCATGGTTAATGGAAATCCATTTGGGGATGAGTGATCTTAATAACTTAAGATATATCATAGTTACTGAGAAAGGACAAGCATAATCAAGCAAAAAATATTGAACATAAGGAGGACTAACTCAAAAGAGTTGTAAAGATAAAGTCCCAGTCGATTGGAATGAAATACTTGCTTGACAAAACTGAACAATTCATAGGGCAGTTTTGGATCAGAAATTAAGAATCCCATGAGGATGACAGAAAGGGCATCTAAAACTGGAGATCCCTGGATGATTGCTGATATAAAGGTTGAAATGACTCAAGGAAAGAAGGCTTCTGATAATTATAAAATGAATTAACAAAACAAACTTAAGAACAAAAGGTACAGAACAGGTTTCCCAAAAGATGCTAGAAGGCAGGTGATTAATGGCTCATAGAAGATCTAACATGTAAGTTGTAGAAGAATATACTAAAGAAAGGTGGTTTTGAATGAGTACTGAAAATATATGTCCTTTCAGTGCTTGACAACAAGGCAAAGGTACCGAATGCATAAATTGTGCCTGCCTTTTACAGAAAAAATGTTGCTAGCAATGTGACAACAGTGGAACAAATGACAATACAGGATGCAATAACAATGGAATAGTGAGGAGGCTCATAAAAGCTTGGCGATTGTCAAAGTAGAGAAGTACCATGGTCTGTGTGCGATGGATATTAGATTAGTGAGATAAGAAAGGTGAGTATCTGAGAAGGGTCTGACCATATCCATTCATCCATTAGGGGTCAGGGAAGGAAACATGCAAACATTATGTAAGGGAAGGGGGATGCAACTGAGAAGTTAGATGTTAGACAGCCTAACTTTAACTTGGGGGAAACTATTAGAATAAATAAGATGCCTTAATTTAATTGGCAATTGTAAACTGAATGGCTAATAAAAGAATATTACAGTAAATTATGCAAAAGGACAGTCGTTTTAATTGATTGTTTCAATAACACAATGGAACAGGATCCATTGCAGCTGATTTTATATTAAATGGACTTCCAAAATTTTTGATAAGCTGCTTATATACTGTATGGGGAGCATGGCTTACACCTATTAGGTTAAAAAAGATGGGTGAGCATAGCTGCAAAATTGACCCACAACAAACAGAGTATTGTGATGAACTACTGTAAAAGAAGCACACACTGTTGCCTATATTTTACTAGGCAGCATTACAGCCCACTTAACCTGTGATATGAAAAATTATTCACTGGCCAAGATTCCACCCAAAACACAATCTGCCTTTTCGCTTACATGACTAAGTCACACCAACTCTACTATTTAAATAGTATTCGTCACTTTCTTTAAAAAGCTGATCATTAAGTAATAAAATTATACAGCTCTGGAGGAGCCTTCTAGCCTATGGTGACTGATGGTGTCTAATAGTTAAATCCATTCTTCTTTTCTTTCTCATGGAAATTGTTCCCTGCCGTAAAGTAGAAGGTACAAGAGCTTCAGGACTCGCACCATCAGGTTCAAGGACAGTTACTACCTCTCAACCTGTTGAACAAAAGAGGTTACCTACACTCATTCTATTTCAGGTGTTCCCACAACCGATGGTGTCCCTTTAAGGAATTTTTATCTTGTTATTTCATGTTCTCGTTCTTATTGCCAGTTATTTATATTTGTATTTGTTACAGTTACTGTTCTATAGATTTGCTAAGTATGCCTGCAGGAAACAGATCTTAAAGTTGTATGTGGTGACATGTACTGTATGTACTCTGACAATATATTTTACTTTGAACTTAAAACTTTGACATATCTACTTTTAAACCTATTTCCATCACACTTTCATGAGGTGTGATGTAAAGGTATTTCTTCTTGTCTCTGCTTTCCCTTCGTGTCAAGTGAAACCTGCATTCTTGGATATCAACTCTGTTGCAAGTGGAAACATTTTCTCATTATTTACTTGATTAAAACTTTGAACAATTCTATCACCTCTTAATGTAATATTTCCAGAAGAACATCTTCAGCTTCTCAGCTCTCTCTGCAAAACTGAAATTCCTCTTTCCTAGCATCCACCTTGTAAATCTCTTCCAATCCCTCTCCAAGACTTCAACACCTAGAGTTGTTCATAACACTATAGCTGATATAATGAACTCACATAATATGTTGAAAATACTGGATCTTTTATCCTGATATTTTCTTCTCTTCTGCATTTCAGCTGCTCCTACTGTTGCAGATTGTTGTAAGCAAATTACCTAATATGTCTCTGAGGGCCTGAAGCAGATGGTTTGATCAGACTCAAATGTCATTTTCTGTACAGATATCTGAATATGGCTCAATACATAGTCATACTGTACTATCTGAAGCAGATGGCAACATTGTCAATTTCTGCATGTGACAGAGAGATTTTCAGACTTGTCATTACATTTAATATGCATTTTCTGAAAAGGCTATAGGGGATAAATTGGAAAGAGTCATGGAAAATTATTTGATGATGCCTCTCAGACTGCTGACCCTGGTTAATAACAGCAGGTCTATTCTCTTGTTAACCAATGGTCTCGCAGAGGTTGGTTGGTTAGAATTTGATGTGCTGACATTATCAAATCTTGTGACATCTTACGTTCTTTTGCCAGCTACTCCAGACAGGTGCATTTGTCATTTTAGTTTCATACTTGATGTGTGTTTGTGCTACTGACTACATTATCTTTTCCACCTGTTAGCCAATTCTATCTCAATATATATCAACTGTATTGGCTCACATACCTTTGACACCCTTGCCAATGTTTTTGAAGACCTCTATATTTGTCTCTATTCTACTGTACTCCTGACCAACTTTCTACTTTCTGTCTTACTAGGATTCAGCAATGTTTGCTCACCTCTCACCTTTGATTATTGAACCTTGCATTGGCTACTGGTCAGGCAATGTCTCAATTTAAAATTTTGAACTGATTATTCAAAGTTTCATCACTCCCTGACCTGTAACCATTTACATCTCAATGCATTCCTCCCCTGCACCTCTGTATCGACTGTAATATCCCCCATACTTCAGGGCAATTTTTCAGCTTCCCAAGCTAAAGTCCATCCGTAGGGATCTCTTCCTTCTTATCTCCTTCTTCCTCTTTAAAACTTATCTCCATTACTGTTCTTTAGTCATCTCTCAATTTGTGGCTAGATGCTGCATTTTTGTTTATCTGTGCTCCTGTGATGCACTTGGGATGTGTCACTATATTCACAAGTTGTTCTTCGAACTGACAAGTTTGCAGATATGTACAGGTCTTTTTCTCAAGCATCAGCTGAAGAGGAAATTTTTTGTCTTGTGTACCTGTCATTCCCATACTCATTAACAGTCTTTCTACCTCAGCCTTCAAAAACATCTAAAGAGTCTGTTTCCACCAACCTTTGAGGAAGAGAGTACGAAGGACATACAGTCCTCCAAGAGAGGGGAAAAACATACCTCATCTATCTTCTTTGGGCGACTAATTATTTTTAAACAGTGACCTCTACTTACACCTTTTCTCACATGGTTATTACAAACCACTTATTTAACATACTTCTTTTATTGTAACTGCCTGCTCACTTGTTATGGACTTCCTTGTTTTTTTTTAGATAAATTAATTTTGGGGTCCATTGGTTGCCCATTAAGCATTAGGTGGGCTAGCAGATATTTGAAGCCCCAGAAAATGAAGTCCATGTATCAAAGCAACTTTGATGTTGTGGTGTGATAAAATATTCCAGAAAAGTTGGCTCGCTGACAATGAAACAATGGAACCATATTGTCAAACCTGAAATATATAACACTTAAAGGGGAATTTATAGCTAGTGGTACACTTCTGTGCTTGATAGTTTTCTTATTTTAAGTTACCAAGTTCACTGGTTTTGTAGATGCAGCGAGGCACCTCTTAATAAGTTGCTACAGTGCCCTGTTCGATGGTACATGTTACAGCCAAGCTGTTCTGATAATTAACATTTGAGTTGCTCATTGGTTGCCAATCAAATGGATGATTTTGTAACCAGATGTTGCCAAATTGAAGTTGCACATTTCTAGCAAGTGGGGAGTATTCCAATATAGTCCTAACTTGTCATTTGATTGCTGAAAATACTTTGAGAAGTTAGGTGTAGGGTGCTTTACACAAGCTCTCAAATGTTCTTGTCACCACAATGTTTAGATGACTGTTCCAGTTAAGCTTCTGCTCAGTGGTGATGGTGAGTGACATGAACTATGACACTGAATTTATTCATCGAGCTCAGTGGTTATCCCTCCTTGCTGAAATTGGTGAGGTGCACATTTCATTTACCCACATCTAGACATGGTCCTGTTCTTGATGCTTACTGCTAAAGGGTCATTCAGGAATGTAGATGGAGTGAGAACTGAGCAATTGTCACTATTTCTGACATTACGATGAAGATCATATGTGGGTTTAGGGCACTGTCCTGAAGAACTCCTTCAGTGACTTGCATTACATGACCTATAGTGCAGATGACTGATTTTCAAAATTCTTTCTACTAGTTATCCTGCTGTTTACCATTGACTTTACACAGCTACTTGATGCTCACTTGAGCAAACCCTACACTTACCCCACCTTTGTAATTCAGCTTTCTTGGCCATGCTTGACTCCTCCTGGTTTGGGGCTGAGTGATCCCAGTAGGATCCATCGAGAGTATCTGAGAGAAACAGCATTAGACAACACGATCAATGATATCTTCCATTGCTTTGCTGGTCATTGAGAATAGACTGATGCATTGGTAATTGGACAATATAGTTGGCCTGGTTTTTTTTTGAGGAACAGGGCAATTTTCCACATTGACAGTAGATTGTGTTTCCCATATTTCTCACAGCTCTTCTGGAATATCTAGCCTGGAAGTACAGCTAGTTGTGGTGTTTCAATCTTCAACAGCAGGTCGGTATTTTATCTGGGCCTATTACTCTTAATTATAGTCAGTGCACTCAGCTGGAGCAAATCAAATTGGCTGAAGAATTACTTCTGTTAATGTGGAGTCCTCAGGATGGAAGAAATCATCGATGATGCTGCCTTGTGCTCCCTTCAGAGATGCATCATTCACTGAACAAAGTTGATTAAAATACCATGGATTCTGGTTAATTGGAACACATCAGGATCAGTACATTTTGGCCTAATTAGTCAGCTGTCCCAATTAGCTGAAGTTTCATGGAAACAGTTTAAAAAGGTACAAAAAAAACAAACTGAATAACAAATTATATATTTAAATGAAACACAGAACAAATTGAAACATTAGCCATACTATTGCAGTACTATAAAACTGTATGTTAGTTCCTAATAGGTAGTGACAAGAATTCATCCATGTAATGTTCTTCTCACTGTAAAAGAACAAAACTGTACAAAACTAGTGCAGAAAATGGATTGCCTGCATACAATGCTGTCAACGACTGAATCCTCCAAATCTTCATTTTTATTGTAACACACAAGATGGTTCTTGATACCTTCAAAATCTTTGTAGTTTCTGACTTGTTGAAGTAGTGAGATTATTTCATGTTCATTCCTGGCCAATTTGGGCATCTCCAAGCTTGAATGCTTGAAACTACGATGAGCAAAACAGCTTTGAATTGTTTTACTACTTAATGTTCACGATTAGTGACAAAAATAACTGTTTTTTCAACACAAATACGCACAACTGTTTAAAAACTATTCTCTCAAAGCAGAATGTTGTGTCTAATGGCCACACAAGCACGTGACTGACGCCAGTTAGAAACTATTTGGAAACAGTCTCCTGCCCCAGTTAAGTGGCATAATGTCCCAAATAAATGAAACAAATCCCAGCAGTTTTCTCAGAGTTTGTTCTTTAAGAGTTGTCCCAAATAAGTGGCTGCCCCAATTAACCAGAATCCACAGTACAGTACTTCATCTTTGAACTAGGTGTAAGGCTCTACCTTTCTTGAGGAGGGGATGGTCTGGGAATAGCCTCTTCCTACATACAGATGGATGAGGCAGAGATGATCTGTGTCCCTTGTAAGGTCTCATTAGCTCATCTCATATCCATTCCCAGCAAGAAGCAACATGAACTCATGTATAATGTTTTTGGGCAAAGATTACGTAGTATGCCAACAAAGAAGCCTATGCTGCTGGATCACACTTTTAGCATTTTGGGAATAACAGGAGTGATGGTAACCCATATGTAGGGTGGTTGGAAAGATGCCGTGTGTGGAGGGGAATTTGAGAATTCAAAGATTCAATGTACCTGTATTATCGAAGCATGCATACAGTATTCAACCCTAAAATTAATCTTCCGCACAGAGTCACAAAACATGGAATCAACCCAGCTCATAAATCATCAAACATTAAAACTCCCCTCTCTTCCCGCAAGTTGTGCAAATAGCAACAAAAAACAAGCAAAAGCACAGAATATAAAAGACAAAATCAAAAGCCATATTGCAATACAGTTAAGCTCGGTGTTCATTATTTGCAGGCCGCCCCAATTCAGAAATTGCTCAAAAGTAGTAACAAAAAGAGTGACCAGCACTAGATGTAGAAACTGGAATTAAAGTTTAAATCTACAATCCACATCATTTAAGCCTTGCTCCATCAACATCCACTGACTGCATTGAGAGGGAGGGAGAGAGAGAGAGAGAGAGATCACTCAAATGCAAGGACCTACCCTCAGGAGCAGCAAGCAAGAGAGTGAGACGATACCATATGCAGACACCTGCTCCAGCAGCAGCAAGATATAGACTGGTAGAAGGCACTCACTTTCCGCACCTGCCTTAATAATTTCAATCTTTCTGACTGAGAATCTGAGTTTCTAGAGAAAGTTGAGTAAGCAAGTCTCAGTGGGGTTGAAATGCTGGCTGAACAGGGAGAAAAGCTGATGCTTCCCTTCATATCTGGGTATTTTTATATGCATATTTTTTTTATCACAATGGCTCCTTGAGATCCCTTTAAGAACCATTCACCAGGCCACTCAGCATTTTCAGCAACCCAATTTTACGCAGGGCACCTTGAGCATGCTTTTGGAGTCTCATTTGCATGTGAAAAAGACCAATCACTTTGTCCAAGATTCGATGACTTTGTGCAGCCAACTTCTGGGAGTAAGGAGAGCAGGATTCTTGACACTGAATTGGTGTCATATCCCTTTAGCATCCAGAAAACAAGCTATAGTACCTTCAAGGTACTTCTAGGACTAAATATGTTAATAGTTGCAGAACGTATGATATAAACTCTATGTTGCTGTCCTAATATTTTGGAGAAGGAAGCTTAGCAAATGTTGTTACCTTTAAGAAATAAAATGGCTTGTTCTGACTGAAGCTATGTTTGTGTGGGCTCTATGCTCTACTTCTCAATGTACTGTCATTATAAAATGCACTTGTTTTGCAAATGCACAGCAAATTGCTACCAATAGAATTTTCAGCTGCCACACAATCTGGCTCCGTTCCCTTCACTCCAGTGCCCACAGACGTTTAATGTCCTTTGTCTATACGATGCCTATTTGGCTACAGTTCCAACTGTTTTCACTAATTAATACAGTAAAAGTGGATTTTCCAAAGGGGTTTGTCAGGAGATGGCAACTTTGAGTTCATTTTTTGAATAACAGCACTATAAAATGCACAAACACCCAGTTGGTTAATGAACTGACTCTGCATTATTAGTTGAAAATGGACTAAACAATAATCATAAAGATTGACAACCAGTTTTAAATGGGTATATGTATGGGAGTGGTGAAGTGACGGGATGAAATCTGGGGTTACTTTGCAATTTTTAGCTTACAGTTTAAGTTGATGCTGAGGCTTAATACTTAACTATTAAAAATAGATCCTATTTTAAATATAGCATCACAAAGGGGTTAAGGTTAACCTGTCACAATATGAAATTGCTTTCCCTGCATGGAAATACTTAATATCTCTTCACTATTGTCTATCCCCTTCGTCCTCTACCACATAATCATCATCATAGACATTTGCTCAGAATGGCAGTAACTTCATTACGCCATTGCACGCATTTACTAGATTCTTTCTCTTATTGACTTAAATAGGATTTTAAATCCATTTTCTTTGTTTAGCAGTGATTTGTTTTCCATTAAAATTAATGGATAAAATAGCCTAGCTCATTCCACAAGCCCGTCAGTGCAATAGCATCAGTGAGCTGCAATCACTTGACAGCAGCAAGCACCAAGCCCCAGATTGATGAGAACAGTTTTAATGAATGTATGTGAAGTACAGGCATCCAGGCATTTTGATCTATCAATATACTTAATTTTTGCAAAGATTATATTAAATTTACATTATGAAGCATTTGATATTTTTGATAGTGTAAAGTGATTATGAAGTCTAAAGTCAGAAAGTCCAAAATCAAAGTCAGAACGAGCTAAACTATTTGATAGGTATAATAATTAACTTTTAGTTAAGTAATATTACAGGTGTGTTAAGTATCAAATATAGAATTTACTTTTTAAAAAGTTCTTCAAAAATACAGATGTAAGAACATATTTTACTGAATGCTGTGGGTCTGTGCTTGTGATCATATTGCAGTGCTAAGTCACCGATATCATCACAATGTACTCAATGTCAGGAAAAACAGTACCAACATAGGCCACATTAGTCTCATTGGCTCAGCCAGTAAGAATACTTAACATTTACCCGGTATATATTGATATTACAAAAAGATAAAATGATCTTACATCTAACTCTGTTTCAATATTTGTTATTTGTCTCTTTTGGAGGGCACCACTTCACGTAATAGGACACGATGCCGCAGCCTTCAGCAGAGTTTGCTGTTGATTCAGTGTGTGTCCAGCAGACAAGTAGACATGGATTCTCTCTGAGCCTGCCAGGCTCTATCCCTTTTTGTTTGACATACTTAGGCACTGACTTTAGCATTTCTCCGCATCAGTGAATCTCAGCCAAAAAGGGTGGCAAAGTTCAAATAACATCTGAGGCTGTGATTCATACTTACAGCCCTCCTATTGGGAGTCCATCATTCAGTTGAGCTTCCCTATAATTGTAATAATTCTCTTTTCTCCAATGTGTCACATTTAAAATGAATAATCATGATAATCATAATTAGATAAGCATTAGAGTTTAGAGAACCATAACGCACAATATGTTGTGATACTGCTCAATGACTATTGTGCTATCAAAGAGTTATCTGCATAGATAATTTTCCTTGAACAATGATTTAGGTTTGAAGGCATATAATGGATTTTTGATCTTGATGCTCTCAGTTTATCCGTCGTTTGTCTGGGGCTTCTCGGAGCAGTACAGCTATATTTTTAGAAATGCAATCTGCTTGTTTATGAAACAGAGCAAGTGTCAGTGGATAGTCTGTGTTATAATAAACTATGGAACAAAATTGAATACGAGTGGACAGTCAAAGCACAACTCATCTAGATCTGGTAAAGCAAGGGCAGAAGGCAAAGAAAATGCTCCTGTAATTTTATCATGACCTCCAACATTCTCCACCTTCTCTTCCCTTTCCTTCTGCACCTTTTACTGCACAGCTGAGGACAAGACCAGTATCTGTGCATTCACTATGTTCCACAGAAACTAATATGCTACAACAAAGTAAAACACCTTTCTCTGGAGCACATCTCCACACTGGGCATCGAAACTACTTAGTTTGAACTCTTCAGTGGTATTTTCCCCAATATTTCTTAGGGTGAATTGAACATAGAACAGTACAACACTGGACAGGCCATTCAGCCCACAATGTTGTGCCGATCTTGATGCCAATTTCTACCAAATGTTTTCCTTCTTTGTATCATCAAAGTCCCTCAATTCCCTTCATATTCAAGTGTCTACCTAAAAGCAATTTAAACTCCAGAAAACTTGCTGAGTCTACTACTACCCCTGACAATGTGTTCTCAGCTCTATTATCTCTGCGTAAAGAAAATCTTGCTCCTCATGACACTTTTAAACATTCCTCCGCTGAACTCCAATGCTCTGTGGAAGATAACCTAAGTTTATGCAAACTTTCCTTATAACTCACACCCTCTAATCCAGGCAACATCCTGCTTAGCCCCCTTGTGCACCCTCTCCACAGTCTCTATGTCCTTCCTACAATGGGCAACTAGAACTTCACGCAATAATCCAAGTGTTGTCTGACTAAAGTTTTGTATAGCTAGAGTATAGCTTTCTGGTACTCAACACCGTGGCACTATTGGCTGTTTAAGGGAAAGCACTTGTCTCCAACACCCTTATCAATTGGGAATGTGCAAGCACAGCTAAATATTATGAACTCACGTACTGCTTTGCATTTATTATTACTATCTGAGTGAAATCATTGGCACAGAGTATGTGCATTGCGGAGGAAACACTCTTGCACTGGGGGTAAAGGTCTGGTGATCATGGAGAAGTCTGCCATGTGTACCGAATAGTGACCCATGTTAGTTGCTGCTAACTATTCAAAGAGAAGCAGATGAATTGTCCCCTCCTTGAACAGAGAGCTTCATCGACTACTGAGAGTGCAGGGAATGTATGTTTGAAGGAGAGTCACGGATAAGGTAAGTTGCAGCCACGAGAAAGCTTGCTGAGGAGCAGTACTTGCCATTTGGTCTGCTGCTGATTTCTCTCTCCATATGTCCCAAAATTCTTAGCACTTTTCTAATTATCAAAGATATTTAGAGCACAGAAAGGGCCCATTCAACACATCATCAGGTCATACTCTCCCAGTTTTTTAAGGAGCCAACCAAAATACAACTGCTTGTCAGTAGCCTTGAGCAAAGGGTGCAACTGGTCTGTCACATGAACAATGAAAATAGAAACCATATTTTACTAATTATTTCCTTTCCCACTGTTTGCTCTCTTCTGTCCATTATTATCTGCTCATGTTTATATGTTTATAAGTGGAGCCTCCTGAAAAAAATTGGAATGGTTTTCTGTGTATGTGTGTGTGTGTGTATATATATATATATATATATATATATATATGTATATATCCATCCATCCATCCATCCAGAAGAGGATGATCTGGAGAAGGTGCAAAGAAGGTTCACTATGATGTTGCTATGAGTTAGAGAGTATTAGAGAAAAGGAGATGTTCGACAACCTTCAGTTTCTTTCTCTGGAGCACCAAAGGCTGAGGGCAGTCTGATAGAAGCACCTAAAGCTATGAGAGAAAAAGAAAAAGGGTAGACAGTCTATTTCCCAGGGTGGAAATGTCAGATACCAGAGGGCATAGATTTAAATTTAAAAGAGATTTGCAAGGCAATTTTTTTTTCACACACACACACACACACACACACACACACACACACACACACACACACACACACACACACACACACACACACACACACACACACACACACACACACACACACACACACACACACACACACACACACACACACACACACACACACACACACACACACACACACACACACACACACACGTACCTGCAAAGCTCTGCCAGGAGAGGTGGTGGAAATAGATCAATAGAGTAACTTTTCCACAGCTACATAAAGGAGTTGGGTGATTTGCAAACAGATGCAATCAGCTTAAGTTAATATCGTGGGTCAATAGGCCTGTTTCTGTTCTGTATTGTTCCCGCTACTTTCTATAAGGAGCTTGTATGTTCTCCCCGTGACTGTGTTGCTTTCCTCCAGGTATTCTGGCTTCCTCCCACAGTCAAACACGTACCGGTTGGTAGGTTAATAGGTCATTGTAAATTGCCCCACGATTAGGCTAGGGTTAAATCGGGGGTTGCAGGGTGGCACAGCTTGAAGGGCCAGAAAGCTCCACTGCACAATGTATCTCAATAAATAATGAAATAAAATTGTTCTATCTTTTATGTTCTATGTATGTAACATGTGATTTGAGTACTGCCATCAGCCAGGCCTAAATTCACATCTTATGTGTCTGGGTTGCCTTCATGCATAGTTTAACATGTTACCTTTTCCAAACCAAAGTATAGTGGCTCACTAAAGCTCACATTGAAGAATATAGGTTTTCTATGCTTCATATCTAATTCTAGCAACTCTATAGCGAGTGGCTAGTTGTGAACATTACAGTCAGAAAGGGAGAAGCAATGTTTGCACTGTGGTTTGCCTGACGCCGGCCCCCTAGGCCTGAGTCGACGTAGTAGCAGTGGTTTCAGGGTTTTTCATTGAGAGGAGGATGATGTGCACTTTGGTTTGGTTTGGGGAGTGCTTTGGTCACTGTCCATCAGGACTTTTTTATGAATGACTAGCTGCATTATATCTCTGTTGTGTTACTATTGCTTTACTTGGCTAAATCAGCCATCAAAGTGTTTCATTTTGAATTATCCTACAATCATTCTCCAAGATAGAGACTTTCTTTATCAAGGAATCCTAGTTTTGAATATCTCGTTTTGCCCTTTGCTTAGTTCTGAAAGATCTGTTTCGTATAGTGTCTGGTGTCCTCTATGAAAGCATGTTTGGCTAGCCTATGTTAGAAAACATAGTGGATTCCAGTTAGCTGTTTATTTGGGACAAATCTTAAAGAACAAAAAACAATTGAGAAAATAGCCAAGGTTTCCTTAGTTTATTTGTGACACTGTGCCACTTACTTGAGACAGGAGACCGTTGTTGAACAGTTTCCAACTAGCATCAGTTGCATGTATTTGTGTATACATTATGCTTAGGGCAAACAGTTTTTAAATAGTGTCCATTGTTGTGTTCAAAAAGCAGTAAGCTTTGTCAGTGAAAGTTGAAGAGAAATTAGCAGTAAGACAATTCAAAACTGTTTTGCTTACTGTGGTTTCACACATTCAGGCTTGGAGATGTGAGAAATGGCCAGGAGTGAAAATGAAACAATTTCACTACCTCAGCAAATTGAGAACTACGAAGAATTTGAAGGTATCAACAATCATCTTGAATGTTACAATGAAAATGAAGAGTTGGAGGATGCAAAAGAAACAAAAACAAGAGAAAATCAAACTAATGTTGGAAATTGAAGTAATGCACACTAAATGATAGAAGAACTCAGCAGGCTAGGCTGCATCTCTGGAAAAGGGTAAACAGTCAAAGTTTTGGGCCGAGACCATTCATCAGGACTGCTTTTAACTAGTGTCAATCATGTGTACTTGTGTGGCCATTAGACCCTACACTGTGCTTAGAGTGAAAAGTTTTTAAATAGCGTCAGTTGTGCATACTTGAGATAGGTTATTTATCTGGGCCCTCCAATGCTGAATTAGAAAGCAGTGATTTTTAACACTACTTCATACAGGAATGCAATGAAGGCAGTCTGTTATCTATACTAGGTGTATGCACTGATTCTGTTTATTTACGGTCAAATGAACACAGCAGCATACACTGTATAACTCCTCTGTCGATAACTATTAGGATCTAATACATATTTTTATTGTACTGTAGTAATATTGGTAGCGTTCTAATTTGTTCAGTATTTCATTTTAAATGTGGTTTGACATTTTTAAGTTATTTCCATGAAACATCGGATAATTGGGGCAGCCACTTAATTGGGCCAAAATGTACTGGTGCTTATGTGTCCCAATTAACCCAAATCCACTGTATTATGTTTACATCCAGCTGAAAGCCATAGTCTCTTCAGTCAATCACTCTCGATAGAAGCTGAATTTTCCTGATTTGGATTGTAAACTCGGGAGGCTAATAAATGGGAAAGCAAAATACACGTAGGATATTCAGCAACAATAATGAGTCACGATGCCTGATCACTCCAATAAAATATTCATGGGTGTCTGCTGTGCGGTAAATGACAATACTCTGGAAGCTTTATCAACTTGTGGTATAAAAGTTTTTGCAGCATAGAAATCATTCAGGCCATCGGGTTCCCATCATTTCTACGTAGAGAAAAGTATTCAGTCCAGCTCCATTGCTCATTCTCTGAAGGCTTGAAATTTATTATAAGTTATTATAATTATTGTAAAGTAAAGAAAATCCAGTATCAGTACAGCAGCTGGATTATTATGCAATGTAGATATGGTTCGAGAATACGTTAAGACATGGAGAGTAAATCTGGAAGTCTTGTTGCTCCAGGGAGGGCGCCTTGTCTGAGAGCAACAGAGGTTAGGAACAGGGATATTGATCTCCCTTTGAGCATTGATGTTCACTCAAAGCACAGTAACACAAATTGTGCTGGTGATTTATTGATAAGGAAATATACACCCAGGACAAGTTCGCTTCTCATTACTACCATCAGAGAGGAGGTACAGGACCCTGAAAACACTCAACTCACGCCATGGTAGCATAACGGTTAGCATGACGCTGTTACAAAATGGGGCATTGCCGAATTTGAAGATGAATTGTGGCACCGTCTGGAAGGAGTTTTTGCATTTTCTCCATGAACCACATGGTTTTCCTCCACAGTCCAAAGACGTACCAGTTATTAGATTCATTGGACATTGTAAGTTGTCCTGCGATTAGTCTGGGGTTAAATCAGTGGGTTGCTGAGCGGTGAGGCACGTTGTGTCAAAAGGGCCGGTTCTGCACAGTATCTCTAAATAATAATAATCATTTTAGGAACAGCTTCTTCCCCTCCACCATCAGATTTCTGAATGGACAGTGAAGCCAAGTACACTGCCTCACTATTTTTGCTCTATTTTTGCACTACTTATTGAATATATATCTTATTGAAATTTATAGTATTTTATGTATTACACTGTACTGCTGCTGGCAAACAGCAAATTTTGTGACATATGTCAGTGATATTAAACCTGATTCTGAATCTGATACAGCATAAAGCACAGAAAGAGGCACTTCTCAAGATTTCAGACGAACTGACCTGTCTATGATTGGAATCCTGGAGTCATTTCTTGCTCCAATTTTGTTTTCATCTGCATGTCGATGGGAATATACTTTTAACATGAATATACAGGGACTCTAATGTGCAATTTTCAAACAAATTGTAAGCAAAACGAGATATTAAGTAGTGTTGAGGTGTTTAGTTCATCTCACTATCAGAGGGTGTATTTTCCAGTCCACAAAGGAATCCAGCTCATATCAAGTATTCTTTTCTAGATAAACCTTAAAACTGAGTTGTACACCCCTTCTTTATTTGAAAACAGAAAGATCCTATACTCTATCAGAAAAAAAGGAATTCTCCTGGTGTCTTAAATTACATTTCAGTGAACATTATCATAAATGATATTGGGGGCTGGAATAGATTGTGTTAGCAAATGGACCTTTGGATTCCGATGCTTGATTAATGTGTGCCTGTTCGCCACTGCCCAATTAAATGAAAAATTCATACTGTCTGCTCATTATCAGGATTTCAGAGATCAATCAGCAGTAACCACTCATTGTCTCAGCACATTAGTTTCAGGTTTCATGAGATCCTTGAGTAGTTAGGGCTGATCAAAGCAATCCTTGGATGTTCTAATTAAGAAGTTCTTGGAACCATTGCAGCAGCTTCTCCAGACCTTTTACTGCTGTTTAGAGTTGAAACATGGTGCATGGAAGTAGGTACAGCGGAGATGTCAGGGGTAGGTTTTTTACACAGGGAGTGGTGAGTGCGTGGAATGGGCTGCTGGCGTCAGTAATGATAGGGTCTTTTGAGAGACACCTGGATGGCTACATGGAGCTTAGAAAAATAGAGGGCTATGGGTAAGGCCTAGGTAGTTCTAGGGATATGTTCGGCACAGCTTTGTGGGCCGAAGGGCCTGTATTGTGCTGTATGTTTCCTATGTCCCTATAGAACATAACATCGCAGTACAGGCCTTTCGGCCCACAATGTTGTCCTAATATTTTACCTACTCTAAGATCACTCTAACCTTTCCCTCCTACATAACCCTCTATTATTCTAAAATCCACATGCGTAACTAAGAGTTTCTTAAATTCCCTAATGTATCTGTCTCTGCCATGACCTCTGGCAGGGCATTTCATGCACCCACCACTCTCTCTGTAAAAATCCCCCTTATAAATTCCTACAATCATCTCAAAATTATGCCCCCTCATATTAGTCATTTCATCTGGAAAAAAAGTCTTTGGCTATCCACTCAATCTGTGCCTCTCATCATCTTGGAGTTTAAAAAGAAAAGAGATAATCTTCATGAAACATAAAATTCTGATGAGGCTTGACAAGATAAATGTTATAAGAATGTTTGCTGCTGTGGGGACATCTAGAATTAGGAGACATAATTTCAGATTAAGGTTACTTTTCCCAGAGGGATGAGAAACTTTGGAATTCTCTACCGCGGAGAGCTGTGCAGGCTAAATCACTTCAAGGCCATGGTGGATGAATATTTGGCCCATTGAGGCATTACGAATTATGGTGAACAGACAGTTAAGTGAAGCTACAGCCAAAATCAAATCAGTCATTGTCTTATTGCAAGACAGAGCAGATTTGAGGGGCCATGTATTTTCTTCCTGTTTCTTTTCTTATGTTGCTAAGGGTAAAATATCATACCTGGGTTTTCAGATGCAGCAGTGGTGAGTTCGGTGGTCAAGCTGGAGAAGAAAAGAGCAGCAGTGAGAGACGATAGCCTTCAAGGTCAAACCACACTGATGTGGATTTAGTGCTATAAAATGTTACGAGACCTCGCCTGTGGGTGGCATCTCTGATGTCAGATCCCATCAATTGCACCCCTCACTACTTGCACCTGTCGACATGCTATAGTCCATGTTCCAAGCCCCCAACATTCTCGATCAATTGTAAGTCGGATAAAACGATCAGATAGCCACTTCTCCCTCACTCACTCACCTCCCTGTATTTACTAACAGCACAGAAGATTATTTCATTCCACTGAAGCTCACAGAGTGATCTCATTTTTTACTAATTTTCCCCACAACCGAATTCTCCTATTACGATCAATTCAGCCACTAAGCACCAGGATCAATTTATTGTGAATAATTAGCATACTAACCTGCATGTACTTAGGATGTGGGAACATCCAGCTACCAGAAGGAACACCATGCTGCCCTATCACTGTGCCATTTACTTTCATCTTTACAAATACATTTCACAACATAATATACTACCAAGGAAGACATGTCACAACATTCACTGAATCAGCTTTCTTTCTATTGCAAAAGAACAGTGGGGATCTCGTGTGGTTACAATGCTCTACCAGCCACCTTACTCTTTGAAAGAATGTCCTGGCCATTGAGAATCCAGCTAGTGGTGGTACTGAGCCCATTGCAGACAATGGGAAGCTAATTCCTAATCCTTTCCTTGAAATCCTTTATACCTCATTCTTTAAACTCCTTTGATTATGAACCTCAAATGATGAAGAAATGTGCACTCCTCACATCCTCCTTCCCTGTTTTCTCACACAAATCCCCCCCCTTCCCTCATGATAACTTCACCTGTTTGGATTTCCAATAATTTGAATCTGGCAGGTGATTGCTTGGTTCCAAGAAAGTGAAGATGAGAGCACTCTGTATCTTGAGAGCATGTGATGTGAAATTTGTTAACTTAGCAGCAGCAGCAGTTCAATGCAATACATAATCTAGCAAAGAGAGAGAAAAAAATAATAGATATAATTAAACATAATAATAAATAAACAAGTAAATCAATTATTTATATTGAATAAATTATTAAAAATGTGCAAAAATAGGAATACTGTATATTAAAAAAGTGAGGCGGTGTCCAAAGCTTCAAAGTCCATTCAGGAATCGGATGGCAGTGGGGAAGAAGCTGTTGCTGAATCATCTCATTCAGTCGTAAGTCGTCTCATTTTGCTGATCCTCCCTTCATTCTTTCTTTCAAGCTAAGCATGGAGTGCAACTGTGACCACAGCACTATGTCTTAGAAGCAATATTGCTCTTTTGAAGTTTAAATTCAAAAACACCAATACTTTGTGCCAAAAGTTCAGACGGCGTTGATTACTAAATTGGCCACAATGCTTTGAAGTAGTGTAACTAACGATACTGTCCTCCCTGCCTGATGTCAATGGGCAACACAGTAGCTTAGCGGTTGGCAGGATGCTGTTACAGCTTGAGGTGTCAAGGGTTCAATTCTAGTGTCCTCTGTATGTCCTCCCTGTGGAATGAAAGGGTTTCCTCTGGGTGCTCCAGTTTCTACCCACGGTCCAAAGACATACATACTGGTTAGTAGGTTAACTGGTCATTGTAAATTTTCCAGTGAGTGGGCTAGGGTTAAATCTGGGGTTACTGGGCAGCACAGCTCAAGGGGCCAGAAGAGCCTATTCTGTGCTGTATCTCAATAAATAGATAAATAAAATCAGTTACCAAAATATTCCCTCAAGTTATCAACAAAGGTCTTCAGACAGCATAGGAGGGAAAGTGTTGGTGGCAATTCTTCTTTCTGCTAACTGATAAATCGTCCTGGTGAGATGAACAAATGACACTGGCTACATCATTGCAGTCCACTTGGTATCATGGGGGTCATTCTAGGGTTACCCCACTGTTCGGCATTGAAAGCCATACATTCCACAGTGGGAGGGCATCCCATGCACTACCACCCTCCCCAATATGCTAGAGGCTGCAGCAACATGCAACAAACGTTCACTCATGCATCACTAAAAATCTGAGTGCAAGCTGACACTACGAATCATACCTATCTCCCGATTATTGTTGCTTTTGAACAATAATCTGATGTATTCCCCACTTTCTATGTGACTGAGCTTCTGGAGGAATTTTGACGTTGCTGGGTATGATTCTCAGTTTATAAATAGCAGCATGGAGAAGAAAGTCAATGGAATTGTTCTATGTCAAATTATGTAGAGGATTATTGAAGAGTTAAATGCTCTGCTCCAGGGAGGGCTTGAGGCTATTACATTGTCAATGGGAAAATTTGATTAATGTTTTTTTTTACCAGAGGTAGAAGTAAGGCTATAGTAAAGAACAGAGCAGCACTGTTAGCTTTGGATTGTTCCAGTGAGGGCTAATACAAACTTGGAAGGGTTTGTAGAGCATGATGTAAGAGAAAGGTGGATGACAAATAAAATTACTAAGCCACAAGCAGGAATTTGCGTATAATATAGTCATAATAAGGAAGAGCTGGTTCAAACTAAGATAATGTAGCGATGTGCTACACACAGAGCTAGAAATAACGACACGCAGTCTGTAAGTTGCACTCGAGACTGGTTTATTCAAACTTCACAGCACTGGCTTTTACGCAGTTCCGTTCCTGCCCTCTCCGAGTGGAAATGTCGTCAGAGGTGCATTACAAAAGTCTCTTCCCACGTGCAGGCTTTCTCCCCTTGCTGGTGAAGAAGAAGGCCCAGCACCATTTTGGGGCTGGCCTCTCTGCCGACGTGCACGCCATTTTGTGAGCTGATTCGCCTGCGCAGAAAGTGGGTTGCCACATAACCCCCACCCACAGAACCGGCGACACCCCCCAATGTCCACAGTCTGGATCAGTCTCTGTTTGGGAGGTCTGCCTCTGTGCTG
The DNA here is from genome assembly GCF_048418815.1 of Hemitrygon akajei. Classification (NCBI taxonomy): domain Eukaryota; kingdom Metazoa; phylum Chordata; class Chondrichthyes; order Myliobatiformes; family Dasyatidae; genus Hemitrygon; species Hemitrygon akajei. The sequence continues at coordinate 34,133,210 of NC_133134.1, read as the reverse complement.
TGGTGCCTGAACCTCGACCGGCTGCGCCAAGTCCGCATGGGCCGGTTTGAGTCAGTCCACCGTGAAAACCTCCTCTTTCCCCCAATGTCCAGAACGTATGTGGACCCATTGTTCCTGATCACCTTGAACGGCCCCTCGTACGGCCGCTGTAGCGGTGCCCGGTATGCGCCCCTTTGTACAAATACAAACTTACAGTTCTGCAGGTCTTTGGGTACGCAGATTGGGATCTGTCCGTGCTGTGAAGTCGGTACGGGGGCCAGGTTGCCAAGCCTTTTGTGTAGTCTGTCCAGGACTGCTGCAAGTTCTTTCTCTTGCTCCCTTGGGGCTGGTATGAACTCTCCTGGGACGGCCAGGGGTGCGCCGTACACCAGCTCGGCCGACGAGGTGTGCAGATCCTCTTTGGGTGCTGTGCGGATTCCAAGCAGGACTGAGGGAAGCTCGTCCACCCAGTTAGGCCCTTTCAGGTGGGCCATGAGAGTCGACTTCAAGTGACAGTGGAAGCATTCCACTAGTCCGTTCGACTGTGGGTGGTAGGCAGTTGTGTGGTGTAGCTGCGTTCCCAACAGGCTGGCCACAGCCGACCACAGGCTGGAGGTGAACTGGGCGCCTCTGTTGGAGGTAATGTGGGCTGGTATCTCGAAGCGTGCTACCCAGGTTGCAATCAGTGCTCGGGTGCAGGAATCGGCGGTGGTGTCGGTGAGCGGGACCACCTCTGGCCATCTTGTGAACCGGTCTACCATAGTTAGGAGGTACTGCGCTCCTCGTGACACTGGCAGGGGCCCCACGATATCCACATGAATGTGGTCGAACCTCCGGCGGGTTGGTTCGAACTGCTGCGGCGGGGCTTTAGTGTGCCGCTGCACCTTGCCTGTTTGGCACTGCATGCACGTTTTGGCCCATTCACTGATCTGTTTGCAAAGTACGTGCCACACGAACTTGCTGGAGACCATCCAGATGGTTGTCCTGATAGACGGGTGTGCCAAACCGTGTATGGAGTAGAAAACTCGCCACCTCCAGGCTGCCGGGACGATGGGGCGAGGTTGGCCGGTAGCCACGTCAGACAGGAGGGTCCTCTCACCTGGGCCTACAAGGAAGTCTTGCAGCTGCAAACCTGAGACTGCGGTCCTGTAGCTGGGCATCTCATCGTCTGCCTGCTGTGCCTCCACCAGTGCTGCATAGTCCACCCCCAGGGACAGGGCCTAGATAGCTGGTCTGGAGCGTGCGTCCACCATGACGTTGTCCTTTCCCGAGACATGCTGGATGTCCGTTGTGTACTCGGAGATGTAGGACAGATGTCGCTGCTGGCGAGCCGACCAGGGATCAGACACCTTTGTGAATGCGAAGGTGAACAGTTTGTGGTCCGTGAATGCGGTGAACGGCTTGCCTTCTAAGAAGTACCTGAAATGCCGGATTGCCAGATATAGTGCCAACAGCTCCTGGTCGAAGGCACTGTACTTGAGTTCAGGTGGCCATAGGTGCCTGCTGAAGAACACTAGGGGTTGCCAGCACCCCTCAATGAGTTGCTCCAGCACCCCACTGACTGCTGTGTTGGATGCGTCCACTGTGAGGGCTGTTGGAACATCCGTTCTGGGGTGCTCCAGCATCGCGGCGTCTGACAAGGCTTCCTTGGCTTTAACGAAAGCGGCCGCGGCCTCTTCGTCCCAAGTAATGTCCTTGCCTTTACCCGACATCAGGGTGTTCACAGGGCGCATGATACGGGCTGCTGAGGGGAGGAAACGGTGGTAGAAGTTCACCATACCAACAAACTCCTGCAGGTCTTTGACTGTGTTGGGCCAGGCATAGTGGCGGATCGCGTCTACCTTGGCGGGCAGAGGTGTTGCCCCGTCTTTGGTAATCCTGTGGCCCAGGGAGTCGATGGTGTCGAGTCCAAACTGGCATTTGGCCGGGTTGATCGTGAGGCCGAAATCACTCAGGCGGGAGTAGAGCTGGCAGAGGTGGGACAGATGCTCCTGACGACCACTGCTGGCTATGAGAATGTCATCCAAATAGATGAACGCAAAGTCCAGGTCGCGTCCCACCGCATCCATTAGCCGCTGGAACATCTGTGCGGCATTCTTCAGGCCGAACAGCATTCGGAGGAATTCGAACAGGCCGAACGGGGTGATGAGTGCTGTTTTGGGGATGTCTTCAGTGTGCACCAGGATTTGATGGTATCCCCAGACGAGGTCTACTTTGGAAAAGATGCTTGCCCCGTGCAGGTTTGCTGCAAAGTCCTGTATGTGCGGCACGGGGTAGCAGTCAGGAGTTGTAGCCTCGTTCTGTCTGCGATAGTCGCCGCATGGTCTCCAGTCCCCGGCTGCTTTGGGCACCATGTGCAGGGGAGAGACCCATGGGCTGTCGGACCACTGTATGATCCCCAATTCCTCCATCCTCTTGAACTCTTCCTTCGCCAGGCAGAGCTTGTCCGGGGGGAGCCTTCGTGCGCGGGCGTGGAGGGGTGGTCCCGGGATCGGAATGTGGTTCTGTACTCTGTATCTGGGCATGGCTGCCGTGAACTGCGGTGCCAGAACCGATGGAAGGTCCAGCAGGATTCTGGTGAATTCATTGTCAGACAGCGTGGTGGAGTCCAGGTGTGGAGCCGGCAACTTGGTTTCACCCAGGGAGAACGTCTGGAAAGTCTTGGTATGGACCAGTCTTTTCCCTTGCAAGTCGACCAGCAGGCTGTGAGCTCTCAAGAAGTCCGCCCCCAGGAGTGGTTGGGCCACGGCAGCCAGTGTGAAGTCCCACGTGAACCGGCTGGAGCCGAACTGTAGCCGCACCGTACGGGTGCCGTAGATCCATATTGTGCTGCCGTTTGTGGCCCTCAGGGTGGGTCCCAGCTCCCTGTTGCGGGTGTCGTACCCTGTCGGGGGTAAGACACTGATTTCCGCTCCAGTGTCGACCAAGAAGCGGTGTCACTACTGTTTGTCCCAGACATACAAGAGGCTGGCCCTGGCATTTCCCGGGAGCTTGCAGGGAGGGCGACAACGGCAGGCTTCTGTGCCCCACTGCTGGCGGTAGAAACACCACTGTTCATTGGCCTCCTCACTCCTGCCTCTGGATTGTGTGCGCTCTGTTGCCAGGCCTGGTCTGGCCTGCTGTTGGGCGCGTGGCTTGGTAATCTGTTCAATGGACGACCCGCTCTCCCTCTTGGTTTTCTACAGCACATCTGCCTGGGCCGCCTCCTTCCGGGGGTCGCTGAAATCTGCATCGGCCAGCAGCAGATGTATGTCCTCGGGCAGTTGCTCTAGGAACGCCTGCTCAAACATGAGGTAGGGCTTGTGTGCTTCAGTCAGGGCCAGCATCTTGTTCATTAATGCCGACGGCAGCCTGTCTCCCAAACCATCCAGGTGCAGCAAGCAGCACCTCGCTCACGCCGTGAGAGGCCAAAGGACCCTATGAGCAGCACTTTGAATGCTGCATATTTGCCTTTTTCCGGGGGTGACTGTATGAAATCCGCAACCTGGGCGGCTGTCTCCTGGTTAAGGGAGCTCACCACGTAATAGTAACGCGTGGAATCAGAAGGTATCTGCCAAATCTGGAACTGGGCTTCTGCTTGGTCAAACCACACGCGTGGTGGCAGCGTCCAGAAAGTTGGCAGTTTTAGAGAAACTGCATGAACAGATGAAGAGTCGATCATCTTTGGTCCAAATCCCATTTGGACCGTCAGGGTCACCAATGTAGCGATGAGCTACACACAGAGCTAGAAGTAATGACACCCAGTCTCTAAGTTGCACTCGAGACTAGTTTATTCAAACTTCGCAGCACTGGCTTTTACGCAGTTCCATTCCCACCCTCTCCGGGCGGAAATGACGTCAGAGGTGCATTACAAAAGTCTCTTCCTGTGTGCAGGCTTTCTCCCCTTGCTGGTGAAGAAGAAGGCCCAGCACCATTTTGGGGCTGGCCTCTCTGCCGACGCACGCGCCATTTTGTGAGCCGGTTCGCCTGCGTAGAAAGTGGGTTGCCACAGTAGAAATTCATACTTAATAACCCCGAAGACACAAGAGGCTGTAGATACTCTAATCTGGAGCATCAAATAACACACTGAAAGAACTCAGCAGACAAAATGCCATCTGTGGAGGCAAAGGGGATTATCAATGTTTTGGGTTGAGACCCTGCATCAGGAGGGAGAGGGAGAAGAAAAAAGTGGGATGTGGGAGAAGGTGTGGCATTGATCAATGATGCATTTACAGTCCAGAAAATGAATAATATACTTGTGAGTTCAAAAACTGACGTTGTCCATATAGAATGAGGTTACAAAGAAGAATGCTTACTTTGTCAAGTGCATAAGAAAGGCATCAATAGTTTGGAAGGGAGTGGGGGTAAATTTTAAGGCAAATAGGAAGCATTTGAATCATGGTAGTGGAGGGAATCATTTGTTCCCATCGAATAAAGATAGGAGAAGAAAATAGACCAATGGGTAGGAGGTCTTATTTCTTAAAAACAAACATCAAAATTTGGCGATCAGACTTTTTCCAACCGAACAATGAAGGATAAAGTGCTTCAAAAGAAATGGAGCGGAACATTTTTCAATGGGAAGCATTTTGGAAACAGTAATGACAATGCCATTAAAGGCAGCAGATTTATGAAATGAGACTATGCACACTATAATGTAAGAAGAGGGGATAATTGAATCAAGTCAAGAGGGGATCTGGCCCACATGAATCCGAATCACGGATATGACAATAAGTAGGGAATATGTCACCAAAAGGGATGAGTGGTTTATATATAGCATACCTGTATTCCCTTGCGGGAGAAATATATGACACCTGATGCAGGATATTTCTAGATGCCAAAGTACTTAAAGATTAAAATAAAACAGTAAACCTTGAATGAATATGTGGATGGTTTGACTGCACTTGGAATATGAAGAATAGTCTCTGGCTCCTTATTTAAGAAAAGATATGTCAGCATTGGAGAGGGTCCAGAGGAGGTTCATGAGAATGATCCCAGGAATTAAATCAATATCATACAAGAAACTTTTGATGGCTCTGGGCCTTTACTCACTGGAGATAAGTAGAACATGGGAGGAGGGGTCTTACTGAAACCTATTGAAAATTGAAAGGCCTGGATAGAGTGGACATAGAAAGGATGTTTCCTATAGTGGGGGGGGGGGGTCTAGGATAAGAGGACACAGTCTCAGAATACAAGGATGTCCCTTTAGAACAGAGATGGGGAGGGGATTTCTTTAACCAGAGGAGGGGTGGAACTCATTGCCCTGGACAGCTGTGGAGGACGAGTCATTGGGTACTTTTAAAGTGGCGGTTGATAGATTCAGGATCTTAGCTTCAACATCTGCTCCTTACAGACAAACAACAATGGCACACCTCAAGGATGTATGCTTAGCTCACTGCTCTACTCTCCCTCCACACCCATGACTGTGCACAGCTCAAACACCATCTGTAAATTTGCTGATGATTCAACTGTGGCTGGCAGAGTTCCAGATGGTGATGAGGAGGCATACAGGAGTGAGAGAGATTAGTGGGTTGAGTAGTGTTTCAGCAGCAACCTTGCGCTCAACGTCAGTAAGACCAGGGAATTGATTGTGGACTTCAGGAAAGGAAAATCCAATGAAAACCTACCAACTTTCATTGAGAGATTAACAGTGGAAACAGTGAGCAGTTTCAAGTTCCTGGGTGTCAACATCTCTAAAGATCTATCCTGGGCCTAACATACTAATACAATTACAAAGATGGCACAACAGCGGCTATCCTACATTAGGAGTTTGAGGAGATTTGGTATGCCACCAAAAACCCTCACAGATTTCCACAGATGTATAGTGGAGAGCATTCTTACTGATTACATCACCATCTGGTCTGGAGGGGCCACTGCACAGGATCAGAAAAAGCTGCAGAAAGTTGTAAACTCAATCAGTTCCATCATGGGCCCTAGCCTCCCCAGCATCGAGGATACCTTCAAATGATGATACCTCAGAAAGGCAACATCCATCATTAAAGACCCCCATCACACAGCACATGCCCTCTTCTCATTGCTGCCATCAAGAAGGAGGTATAAAAGCCTGAAGACACACACTCAACATTTCAAGAACAGCTTCCTCCCCTCTGTCATCAGATTTCTGAATGGACATTGAATCCATGAACACTAACTCACTTTTTCAGTACATATCTAATTTAGTATTTGCGCACACACACACACACACACACACACACATTGTATTTTATAGTTTTTAAAATTGCTATATGTTGCACTGTACTGTTGCCACAAAACAACAAATTTCATGACATTTGACAGTGATATTAAACCTAATTCTTATTAGTTAGGGTGTCAAAGGTTACAGGGAGAATGGAGAAGAATGTGGTTGAGAGGGGTAATAAATGATGGAATGGTAATACGATAAATGCAAAGTTTATAATACAGTGATGTGTTCCTCTCTACACCTTGTAGCACATTGTGTGGCAACCGTGCCATTTCTTTATTGTCGGTCTATGAAGCCAAGTTGCTAGCTCAACACTCAACCCTGTGCCAATGGAAAGCGTGTGAGGAACTGCCAGATTTGAACCCGAAACCACTCGCCTTGAAGTCCGGTGCGGATGCCACCACCCCACTGGCCGGCTATCATACAATGAGGAGATGAGGAAAATGCAGAAGAAATCTAGAAAGGAAGGGAGGCAAAGAGTGTATTTCAGAACTGATTTAGATGCCAACTGAACAAAAGAAACCTAAAAGAATTTCATCTCAGGAAAATTTAAAAAGGAAAGGATGTTCAGTTCAGGACCAAAAGGTAGATCCTTTTATGCAAACAGAAGACATGACTGAGGAACTAAAAGTCTTTCCTCAGGTTTTGCAAAAGAAGGAGATATTGTCAATTTCATATTAAAATAAAACTTATGGAAGAAGCTGTATAAGCTAAAAATAGGTGACGAAGTACTTAAGATTGACACACTCAAAATAGAAAAGCCAACTGGGATCCTTAATTTTATAAATAGAGGAACAGAGTACAAAAGTAAGGAAGCTACATTACTGCTTTTCAAATCAATGAAAAGAGCTGAAGGACCAAATAATAATAAAAATTTACAGCAGATTATAGGCCATTTGTCCCATCATGCACTCTGTTTATCAGGATGTGTAATCACAATCCTAATTTTGTTCATAAACACACTTTTTTCTTTTGTTCCCTTCTCCCTGTTCCAATTCCCTTTAATTTTTTTCTATTGAATTAACTATATAAGCTTTCAGGTAGAATGGTTCAAGCAAGGTATGCTGGCTTTCTGAGTGGTGGAGAATAGGCCCTGCCCCTCTGCGAGAATAGGTATCAATTTTTTTTGCAATAAATTTTCAATCCAGAATTAGCAGTATTGTCTCATTCAGCGGACTGCATTTTAGAAAGAATACATTGATCTTATGAAGGATGAGAGTGAAGTCATCAAATTGAAATCAGGGATGATAGACTTTAGTGACATGAAGAAAAGAAGAAGCGCCACATTCTTTCTTATGGTTCCTAACTACTTGTCACATTCAAACTGTGAAAGTATTTGCTGTACACCAAAGTCAAAATCAGTATTGTACTTTGTTAATGTGTTTTAATACTTATCCCTCAGGAAAAACATTATATACTTCCCTACAGTCAGATAAACAATGACTTACTCATTACTTTCAGTGTTGTAACTACATAGAATTATATCTTTAACGCAAATAGGTTCGACTTTTAACAAAGCTATGGCAATGTATTTTGTTAAATACCCTTTGAAATACTCCTATCATTTTCCTCATACACCCTCTTCATTATATCATCAAAGTATTCCACTGGAGCATGGCGTCCTTGACTGCATGTTATGCACCAAATGTTGTATAATGAGAGCTATGTGTAACCACAGCAGAACTTACTGCAGTCCTGAGCCCTGTCCTTATATTCCACCCTTTCATCTCTACCACTGCACTTATTCTGTTTTCCAGCATCTTATTCGATCCTCCAGGCTTTATTGAATTTTGGTTTTAGATTCCCAGATCTCCTAACTTCTGCTCGATTTTCTGAAATTTAGGGAAATTTTCTGATTTACATTTCTTGGGTTTGAACTGAATCAGCTCACACTTTCTGACATTAAGCTCCTATTGGTGATTGTTTAGCCCAGTCATTTTATATATCAACATCCCTCTTGAACTTACACTTTCCATCCACACTATTTAAGACATAAGAGCAGAATTAGGCCATTTAACCCATTGAGTCTGCTACACCATTTGAACATGGCTGATTTATTTTCCCTTTCAATGCCATTCTCCTGTACTCTCCCCATTACCTTCGACACCCTGACTAATCAAGGACCTATCATCCTCCAATTACTTGTTTATGAGGTAACCAAAGATTAAATTTAATGCAGAATAATGAAATGATGATGTTTTAAAGGGAAAACAAGATGTCCAAATTATAACCAAATGTTAACTTTTATAGAGAGGGTAGGAGCAAGTAAATTAGCTACTAGTATTCTTGAAGGGCACAAAGTACAATGAGGCATTATTAGAAGAATGATATTTTAGTAATAAAGAGAGCAGTGCAAAAGCAAGCTCATTACATTCAATTAATTTTTTTTAAAAGCTCCGGATATTGGAAGACTGAAATAAAAGTAGAAAATGCTGGGACTACTTTCCACATTAGTTGTCTGAGTAAGCTGCCTGTTTCCAGCTTTTTCTGAAGTTACATTTGACCTTAATGCCTATCTTGTTAGGGCTCAGCTGGCATATAACATTCAGGTTATTAGCGACATTCCAAATTAAGATGTCGTAATGAGGAAAAGCTGTCTCCTCTTTCAGGAGGGTCTGGAGCCAAGACAGAGTTATTAAGAGGGACAGAAATAGAGTGTGAAGTCTACTTTTAATGCAGTGATGTCCAATGTTATGTAATGTGCTGTCTATAAAAGATGGTGGAAACAGTATCAGTAGAAACTTTTGAAAAAGGGAATTCCATAAAACCTTAAAGGAAAAGGAAATAGAGGCAAAAAAATAGAGGCAGAAATGAAGAGGAGGCACAGCTGTGAGGGATAGATTGGTCCTTGTATGTTGTATGATTCAAGGAACTGAGGAAGCAATGATTCAAAAGGTCTTCTGTGAAGTAAAGTTCGAGGATTCTATAAACACAGAACTCAAGCAGGTGGCTCCCCTTCCAAGTTTCTTGAGTGAAGATAGCCTGGGGCATTGTGGGAATGATGGCGCCAGGATTAATTTATTGGTCTAATTATCCAGAAGTCTGAACTTGAGATCTAGAACCCTGAGTCCAAATCTGCAATTAAAAAGAGTATTAGCAAGGATGAGAATGAAGTGACTGCATTTCAAAACTCAACTGGCTTGCTGGTGTCTGTTAGTGGAAGAAACCTACCTTTTTGTTTTGTCTGGCTGATGTGACTCCAGACCACGACATTTAATGCCCATTAAGGCACTCAGTCATTACAAACTATAATGTCAAAATTCAATAAAAATCAAATTAAATGAACCACCTAGCAACAAATTCCTCCCTTCTCTGCATTCTGGTGACTCATTTTTTCCAAGGGCAGCTTATTGTAAAGCATAATGAGGGACGGCTATGAATTGATGATGCTACCAGGAATACCACGAGGAGAAAGGAAAACTCATGGGGGCACAGTCACACAATCATTCCGACTCTTCAAAGCTGACAATGGCAGAAAAACTAAATGCTTCTCCGTTTTGATATATTACAGACTCGAACATATTTGTCTATCATTGGAATTACCAATGGCACACACAGATATAAGATTGTCAACATCTTTATTCTAAACATATGAGCCAGGTTACATGTAGCCTGTCTCTAATAAGAAAATTAAAATATCACAACACTGAGACTGTATTGCTTCCCTGTACTCAATTTTCTATGTGGTATGAAATATTTACCTGTTTATACTGTGCATTCATAAATTATGTTTCATTTTTACTGAAATAAAATGAAATTGATGTTTGTATAACCTCCATCTGTTTGAATGCAAAGCTATTCCCTTTCAAGAAGTTACGATTTTTTTTAATGTGCATGAATATTCTAAAAATTTATGTTAACCTAGAATTCAAATTTTAGATGATAATGATGAGTGATGTATTATAAAAATTTTAAAGGTGTATATTACATCTAAATGTTGGTGTATATGCAGATACAGCTTGAGTTATGAATGAGTAAATGACTCTACATTGTTAGAATTCATCCCCTCCAATAAATAAATAAATATTGTTCTTGATAAGTTACCTACCATAACAGCATCATCTTCACTTTTAATAGTTCTGTAAATTCTGTCAGGGTTCCAAACAAAAATGAATGTGAAACAGATATTATAATTCTAAGCAACACACACAAGATGCTGGAGGAACTCAGCATCTATGGAAGTGAATAGGCAGTCGATGTTTTGGGTCAAGACCTTTCTTCAGGACTGGGAAGGGGGCCAGAATGAAAAGGTGGGATCAGAAGAAGGAATGGCTAGAAGGTAATAGGTGAAGCCAGGTAGATGGGAAAGGTACAGGGCTGGAGAAGAAGGGAACTGATAGGAGAGGAAAGTGATCTATGGTAGAAAGAGATGGAGAGGCATCAAGGACAAGTGATAGATTGATGAGGAAAAGAGGTAGAGACCAGGGTGGGGAGCAGAAGAGAGAAGGGAGAGGAATTTTGTTTTACCAAAAGAAGAAATCAATGTTCGTGCCAGGAGGTTGGACGCGAGCTATACGGAATATAGCTCCTCCACCCTGAGAGTGCCCTCATCTTGACAAAAGAGGAGGCCATGGACCGACATATCGAAACAGGATTAGGGATAGGAACTAAAATGGTTGGCCACTGGGAAATTTTGCTTTTGGTGGCTGGAGTGGAGGTTTCTGTCAAAGCGATCCCCCAGTTGACATTGGGTCTCACCAATGTAGAGGAAGCTGCTTTAGGAACAGTAAATACAATAGAAAACCCCAACAGATACACAGATGAAATGTTACTTTACCTGGAACAACTGTTTGGGGCTCTGAATGGAGGTAAGAGAGGAATTAAGTGGGCAAGTATAGCATTTCTGTCATTTGCAGGAACATCTGCCAGGAAGGAGATTAGTGAGGTGGGGGCAAATGGACAAGGGAATCATGGAGGTAGTGATCCTGGCAGAAAGTGGAGTTTGGAGGGGGGGGGGGGGTGGAAGGTGAGGTAAGGATGTCATAAAGATATTATAATTCTAATCTATCATACTTGCTGTTCTCTCCAAAGAAAAATGTTATTGCTCTTTACTTTTGGAACTTAAGACATCTTGGTATAAATATTTAAAGATAACAGCCAATATATTTTTCGCTGATAATTTTCTTCTCCCCTTAATACAGCAGCTTCTTTTTGAGTGTCATGACAAGTAGGCAGTTATCCCTCTGGCCTTTATTTATAAACACGTCATGTCTTTTTATGTTCAGGGCTATTTGCCCTTGACAGATAATGAACTTGACCCTATCCTTGTCCAGTTAAAACCCCTATCCAAGAAAAATCATAGAATCAGCGAAAGACCACACCCAACGAGATGGACAGACAAGCAATATGCAAAGGACAACCAAATTGTGCAAATACAAAAGAGAAAAGATCAATGCTAACAATGGGTAAATAAGCAGTAAGTATCAACAGCATGAGATGAAGAATTCTTAAAAGTGAGCCTGTAAGTTGTGGGAACAGTTCAGTGATGAGGCAAGTGAAATTATCTCCTCTGGTTCAAGAGCTTGATGGCTGAGGAACAATAACTGTTCCTGAACCGAGTGGTGTGGGTCCTGAGGCTCCTATAACATTGTCCTGATGGCAGCAGTGAGAAAAGAGCATGGCCTTTGTGGTGGCAGTCATTGATGATAGATGCTACTTTGCTGTGCTTGCACTCCATGTAGACATGTTCAGTCATAGGGAGGGCTTTACCCCTGATGAACTGGACCATCTCCACTACTTTTTGTAGGATTTTCCATTTAAAAGTATTGACATTGTCATACTTCCCAATGGTGCAACCTATCAATAAACTTTCCTCCACACATCTAAAGAAGTATGTCAGAGTTTTAGATGTCATGCTGAATCTTTGCAGACTTCTAAGGAAGTAGAAGTGCTGGTTTGCTTTCTTCATGTTTGCACTTAAGTACTGGGCCTGGGATGATCCTCTGAAATGATAACACTGAGAAAGTTGCTGACTCTCTTCATCTCTGATCCCCAGTGAGGTCTAGTTCATGGACCTCTGGTTTCCTCCTCCTAATGTCAACAATCAGCTCCTTGGTCTTATTAACATTGATTGTGAATTGTTATAACACCACTCAACCAAATTTTCAGTTTCCCTCCTATTTGCTGAGTCACCACCTTTGATTCGGCCAATCACGTTGGTGTCATCAACAAACTTAGACATGGTGTTGTAGCTGCGTATAGATTCAGCCATGAGTATAGAGCAAGTAGGGCAGAGGACTAAGCACACAGCATTGTGGTGCACCTGTGCTGATGGAGATTGTGGCTGAGATGTTGTTGCCAATCTGAACTGGGATTTGTAAGTGGGGAATGGGGTTCAGTTGTTGTTTAGAACAATCATCAGAATAGGGAAGAAATGTGATCTAAGTGACTTTGACCATAGAGTGATTGTTGGTGACAGACAGAGTTGTTTGAGTATCTCAAAAACTGCTAATCTCCTGGGATTTTCATGCACGACAGACTCTAGTGTTTACAGAAAATAGTGCGAGAAAAACAAACAAACACCCAGTGAGCTGCAGTTCTGTGGGCAAAAATGCCTTGTTAATGACAGAGGTCAGAAGAGAATGGCACAAATGGTTCAAACTGACAGGAATATAACTGTAACTCAAACAACCACACATAACAACAGTGATGTGTAGAAGAGCATCTCTGAATGCACAACACATCGAAACTTGAAGTGGATTGGCTACAGCAGCAGAAGACCACAAACATATACTCAGTGACCACTGTATTAGGTACAGGGAGTACCTAACAAAATTGCCACTGAGTATATTTTAAACAAGAAGGGATCATTGTATGGCTGCTTTCATAAATGGCCCGGTCTCTGATGAATATAAAGAACGTGATCAGTTTTCTTTGAGTGTCCCTCTAACTGAGGGACTGTAGTCCTGGCAACATCCTCATAAATCTTTTCTGCACTCTTTCCAGTTTAACCATATCTTTCCTATAACAGGATGACAAAAACCGTGGACAATACTCCAAGTGTGGCCTTATCTACAATTTATACAGCTGCAACCTAATGTCCCAACTCCTATAACCAATTCTCTGACTGATGAAAGCCAACACACTGAATAGCTTTTTCATTACCCTGTCTACTTGTGACATTGTTGGCAATGAACTATACACTTGTACTCCGAAGTCCCTGTCTTATTACACTTATGAGTGCCTTACCATTTAGTGTGTACATTCAACAGAGATTGGATTTTCCAAAATGCATCACCTCATGCTTCTCTCTATTGAAACCCGTTTGCTATTCCTCGGCTCACTTCTTTGACTGATCATGATCATGGTCATGATCTATGATAACATTCAACACCTCTTAATTTTGTGTCATCTGCAAACTTACTGATCAAGCGCTTTTCATTTGCATCCAAATAATTTGCATGCATAATTAATACCAAGTGTCCTAACACCGACACCTGCAACACCCCACTAGTCAGTGACTTACATTCTGAGAAACAACCTTAACAACTGCCCTCTGCTTCCTACCTCTAAGCTAATTTTAAATCCACCTAACTAGCTTACCCTGGTTTCCACAAGACCTAATCTTCCAAACCAGCCAGCCATGGGATGCTTTTGAAGGGCTTGCTGAAAACCAAGAGTCAACACTGCCCTAACCTCATCAACTTTTTTAGTTAAGCCTTCAAAAAATTCTAAAAAGGTTTGTCAAGCTCAACTTGTCATGAGCAAAGCCATGTTGACTCTTCCTTCTAAGGCTCTGTCTATCCAAATGCTGGTAAATCCTGTTCTTCAGGATTCCTTGAGTAAACATGATTTTCTCCTTAGTGAACACCAAGGAGAAATATACATTAAAAAAACTCACCCATCTCCTGTGGCTCAAGCCATAGGCAAACTTGTTGATCTGCATCCTCACCCACCTTTTACTCCTAATAAAGCTATAGAACCTCAGGATTTCTTTAACCATATCTCCCAGATCCATCTGAGACCTTTTTGCCCATCTGATTCCCCACTTAGGACTATTCTTAAACTTTTTAGAGTCATCAAGTTATTTTTTTAATCCCATCCTCATAAACTTAATATATGTTTCCTTCTCTCTCTGGACCAGAGCCTCATCAGCCAAGGTTCTCTAGTCTTGCTGGGTTTACCCTTCACCTTAACAGAAACATGCTGCTTCTGAACACTTGCTATTACACTTATAAAAGATTCCCATTTGCCATTCATTGCTCTTCATGGCTGGTTGTAGTAGAACCACGAGCTCTGATGTGATCCATTGTTTGCAGATTCTTCTAGATCTATTTATGTCATGTTGCTTCCATTGTCTTCATTTGTAGTTCCTCATATTGGCTTCTCACTCTTGGATATCACCACTGCTGCTTCAGGAATTCATGGCAGTGCTCTCCATTGAAACATAGCTGGCCTCCTGGCTTGACAGTAACACCAATAAGTATAGTATACTGGCTGTTCAGTTCTGTTGGTAATGGTTGGTTTGTATTGCCTCATGGACGTTCACTATTAAATAATTTGACAGGGAGAGAAGTGGATGTGAAGTATATGGACTTTGCAAAGACATTTGACAAGGTCCTTCATGGTAGGTTCATTTAGAAGCATGGTATCCAGGGAAACTTGGGTGTATGGATTAAGAATTGGGTTCCTCACAAAAGGCATGGGATCCAGGGAAACTTGGGTGCATGGATTAAGAATTGAAGCATATTCTGCCCGGAGGCAGAAAACACTCTGCGATCTCAGAGATAGTGCTATTTTGGTCCATTCAGTGTATTCTTATTCTGTTTTGTTGGGGGTTTCATACAACTGTGTGGCTGGTTAGATTATTTTGGAAGATAATGAAGTGTCAACCTTCAAGAAACTTATTGGCCGGAATAGTATAGAACAATAATTTCCTTCCCTCACAGACATTAGAAATTGGTGCTTTTTTTCTGACAACTTTGGTAGGTTCATAGCCATTATTTCAACACTATCCTTTTACTCTAGAATAATATAAGATTTTCAGTTGTTATTATGAGATTCACTCTCAGATAGCCACACTGTGAGTGAAAATAAAAGAAAAACTGCTGACGCTGGGAATCTAAAATAAAAACAGAAACTGTTATGTACTTGTATATTCAGCATGTCAGTTTTGCAACAATAGGAAGAGAAACAGAGATAACAGTTCAGGCAAAAGATTCATCATCAAAGCTGGTGTCAGTTCTGATTGAGCATGTTAAGCCTGAAACGTAACTCTGTTCCTCTCTCCACAGATGCGGCCTGACCTGTTGAGTATTTTGTAGTATTGTCTGTTTAATCTTATCATTGATTCTGCCAACCTCTGCTGCTACATTTCCGTTGCACATTCTTCTAAATGACAGAGAATTTTGGTTCATCCCTCTTAATCTCATTTCAGAGGTCTATGGTCTATTTTTCTGGGATGAAAGAATAAAACCACTGAATGAAAATAACACAGGAAGCTGTTCATGCCAGCTCTTTACTCGAGAACTTCCATTTTTTTCTAAACTTTATATATATTGCAATGCTTGCACTGTTCTGTGTACTTTATGCAGTCCTGGGTAGGTCTGTAGTCTAGTGCAATTTTTGTGTTGGTTTACGTAGTTCAGTGTAGTTTTTGTATTGTTCATGTAGCACCATGGTCCTGAAAAACGTTGTCTCATTTTTTACTGTGTACTGTACCAGCAGTTATGGTCGAAACGACAATAAAAAGCAACTTGACTTGACTTGACTTGATATCTGTATATTCAATTCCCTCTTGAAGGTCACAGTGGAACCTACCTCCTTCACATATCAAATCTGTTGGCAATGTATTCTAAGTCCAACCATACTCTGTGTAAAAACAAATACTGTATTTCTTCATGCCACTGTTACTTCTCTTCCCCTTCATCTCTGGCATTTAGTTCCTAAACCCTACACCTGCCTCCCACTATTAACCCTGTCCGACCCCTCATCATTTTATCTGCATTTGTCAAATATCCCCTCAGCTTGCTCTAAAGAAAACAGTCCCAGCCTCTCTAATCTATCCTTGCAACTGTAATCCCTCAATTCTAGGAACCATTCTTGTAAATCGTTTTTGCACTCACATCCCCCCTTATAATAAGGTGACCAGAAATGAACACAATGCTTCAGTTGAGGCTGAACCAGTGTTCTATAAAGGTTCAGCATGAGTTCCCTGCTTTTATAGTCTATGCCTCTAATGATAAAGCCTAGAATCCTTCATGCCTTATTAATCACTTTCTCTATCTGCCCTGCCAGTTTCAATGATTTGTACACACACACCCAGCCTCTCTGCTCTTGCACCTTTTCAAGAACAATATTCTTTCTTTAATGACCCTTGATCGAATTCTCTTGAAAGTAAGTATATCTTCTTTATGTAAGTCTCCCAAGGAAGCTAAAACGCTCCGGATGCACTATTGTTGCTGTATATTCTGAGAATGCTTATATTTCAGTAGTCTGATTATCTTGGAATATTGTATGTTTAATAATATTTGAGAAAACTGTAATTACATATGAGTTGGAGTTCTATTTTATATTCAAATGGAATATTATTCATAGAATCGTACTGAAACATCAACATATGCAAAAAGAATACTATAAATATAGAGTGAAATTTTGTAGGAATGTTCATTATGGAATAATATGAGTAAAGTCATACTGGAATGCTGCGTGTGCACAGATGTTGGAGTGGTAAAACTGGATGAGAGTCGAACACAAGTATTGGAAGATTTTAAGCTCATTTCGTTGAAGTCTGTGTACTTTTGAAGAGTCATGAAAATATGTCACTTTTTGGAAAATATATGTTGGAATTCCCAAAGACATTCACAACACAAAAACTAATGACTAAGACACTTCTTTTCTACTATACCAGTTAACTTCCCATGGGGGCATTGTTCCCAGAACTGCTGTTTTAACACTCTTGCTTTTTCCTGCCACGGTCTTTTTATTCACCCTTGTGTGTCCAGTGTTTCATCTGGCAAATCTTTTCTCCTGGCAAATTAATTTAATTTATTTTCTGCAATACCAATTAGCTTCCCATGGGGGCATTTTTCCCAGGACTGCTGGTTGTAGTTTCTCCATCTTGACCTCCTGCCCAACACAGGTCACAAAGTCCAAGGAATCTAAAATGTACCTTCCTTTACTATGTTGCCGTGTACACAGAGACATGTCATCCCATAGATTCCTTACTTAGGAGGATGTGATCCTAAGATGAAAGTTAGATTCCTGCAGGGTTTCTTTGTAGTTACTGAAACAGTGACTGCACAACCCCAAATCATTTCCTTTCTACATTCTTAGTGATCACAATTCCTGGCTTTCCCATTCTCCATCTCAAACTCGTCTATTTCATTGACTGTCCATAGAGCTCAAGACTAATTTGTTTTGAATCTCTTTCTGTGGAGTCTGAAGTGACTGGAGATGCCAATGTGGAATCCACATATTCAACGACAGGTGGGACAGGAGGTGTTTGGTAGGGGAGTAGTCTGACTATATAGGGTTGGGCTGATCACTTCACTTCTTTCTCTAAGCTTCACTGTGTTCCTAACAGAGGAACTCAAAACCGTCAACACCATCCCAAATTGAACTTCTTTAATACAGGTAATTCTGGGCCAGGGACTCTCATGAGTCAATGAAGGTGTTAGATATTTTCAAGGAACCTTTGGGAACAGAAATCTGATACATGGTCTTGATCCAAAATGTCAACCATCTCTTTGCTGCTTGAGCCATTGTGTTCCTCCAACACTTTGCAAACATTCCTGAATCGGCTTCACCATCCATTTTTGTGATAGGCGTCAGAGCTGAATCAACACACTCAAAATGCTGGAGGAACTTAGCAAGTCTATGGACATGAATAAACAATTGACATTTCTGGCCAAGAGGCTTCTTTGGGACTGGACAGGAATGGGAAAGACACCAGAACAAAAACAATCAGTGGGTGGAGGGGAAGGAGGATAGTTAGAAGGTGATAAGTGAAGCCAGGCGTGTAGGAAAGATAAAGGATTGGAGGGGAAGGAATATAACAGGAAAGAAGAGTGGAGCATAGGAGAAAGGGAAGGACGAGGGGACCTAGGTGGAGCTGATAGGCAGGTGAGAGAAGGTAAGAGGCCAGAGTGGGGAATAGAAGAAGAGGGGAGGAGGAGTGAAAAACCCTCCTGGAAGGAGAAGATGATATTTATCCCTTCAAGTTGGATTCTACCCAGATGGAATATTGCTCCTCTAACCTGAGAGTGGCCTCATCTTGGCACAAGAGGAATCTGCGGACCAATATGTCAAAATGGGAGTGGGAATTGGAAATAAAATATTTGGCCACTGGGAAGTTCAGCTTTTGGTAGAGAGAGCACAAGTGCTCATCAAAGTGGTTCCCCAATTTACTACAGGCTTCACTAATGTAGCAGAGGCCACTGAATGCCTGTTTTTAGATTCCGTTGACATTTATGTGAATTACATGTCCTGCCCTTCAGAGCTAGCTGAGTATAAGTAAAGCCTTAGTGCAGGAACGTTGCCCTGTGAGAGTCAAGTCAAATCAAGTTAATCAAGTCAAACTTATTGTCATGTGCACAAGTACTCTGACATCGGTTCACCTATCCTGCCAATGGATTTGGTAGAGATTGCAAATACGTTCTACTGGTACCTTTCCAGCTCTTTCTAGAGGTAGCTGTAGGTAATCTAGAACTCTGAAATGAACAGGAGGCTTGGGATCTCTGCCTGTCCAGTTGCCCATAATCTCTGTGGTTTCATACATTCCTTTCCTCAGTCCGTCATGCTGGCATGCTGAAGATAATGGCAAATTTGCCTATCTGCCTTTGCTTAGAACTGACTCTAAAGGCTTAGGAGCTGGTCCACATTTCACAGACATGGCAGACATGGGACTGGAGATAAATTTCGGAAAGCAGCTAGATTTGAGAAGTCCCCATAACTTTCCTAACTTCAGTAGTCGTCCAGAATGACCATGGACAATGAGTGATCTTGCTCCTTGCATTTCCCTAAAGTTGTAGGGTGGTAGAGACCATCTGAGAAAGACATGCAATGACTTTCTCTGCTGCAGAAGCATAAGGATGTCTCTGTAGTCACCACAGCTGGATTTGCCTCTATTCTTGAAGGTGATCATAATTACAGTGTTGCTGAGGACCCTTGCTATTTCTTCTTCATTGCAAAGGTGGGACATGTTTATGTTTGTGAACCCACTCTGTCAAGTTGACCAACTTTGACAAAGAAGACTGTCTGTTCCTGAGGTTTTATTTTCTCCATTAACACACGGTCTTTTCAGTTTGTTGATCTGTGATGAGGTTAGGACTGGATTGATTGCAGTTTTTGGCTTCAGGACAGTAGCATCAAGGTCACAGAGTTGGTTGAGGATTCTTCAAATTACTCCTTCCAGCAGATGCTGACAGCCTCTCATACCTTGATAACCTCTGCCCACTTCTTAGCTCAATGCAGGGTGGACCTCTAGGTGTTTGGAGAACAATTAGCCCTGTCAGAACTGAATCCATGCATGTTGGGATTGTGAATGCATTCCTATTGGCCTTTTCCACCAAAGTCCCGGTTTTGGGTCATGGGTTTTTTCATGTTTCCCAACATGTAAGTATCAAAGTTCAAATTAAATTTGTTACTGAAGTACATGCAATCCTGAGATACATTTTTGCAGGAATACATATGTATGCAAGAAATATAATAGAATCAATGAAAGGCTGCACTAAACAGGATGGACAAACAACCAAAATGCAAAAGATAACAGAACTGTGCAAACACAAACTTTAAATAAATAAATAATAAGTATTGAGAACATGAGAAAAAGAGTTCTTGGAAGTAATTCCATAGGTTGTAGGTGCAATTCAGTGATGGGGCAAGTGAGGTTGACCGAAGTTATCTCCTCTGTTCAAGAACCTGATGGTTTAGGGGTAATAACCATTCCTGAACCTGCTGGTGTGGATCCAGAGGTCCTTGTACCTTCTTCCTGGTGGCAGCAGTGAGAAGAGAGTATGGCCTGGGAGATGTGGGTCCTTGATGTCGGATGCTGCTTTCCTGTGACAGTGCTGCGTCTGAATGTGCTCGTTGGTGGGGAGGGCTTTTCCTGTGATGAACTGGGCTGTATCCACTACTTTTTGTAGGATATTCCATACAAGGGCAATGATGTTTCCAGACCAGACCTTGATGCAACCAGTCAATATACTCTCCACCACACAGCTACGGAAATTTGTCATCGTTTCTGATGCCATGAAGAATCTTTGCAGATTTCTAAGGAAGTAAACGTGCTGCCATGCTAATCAGTCAAGCTATTTCTTTTCTCTTGTATTTAGGTGAACTCTACAATTTAAGAATCCATCCACTTACAGTTAATTAACTCCTGGATCTCCCAGTCAGGTTCATCAAACCTGACAGTTTTTGGTAGAGAAGCTATGATATGTTCATTATTGCTGTCTAAACATTGAGGATATCTTGTTGCTGTCTCTGGTTGAGGGGCACGAGCTTGTCTGTTAGATGCTGGCTTAAAAGCGTTGTCTTTGCAGGGACCTGGCGAAATTTCAATTGTTGCTGTTTCTGGGAGCAGGTGGATTAGGTGATCATTCTAAATCTTTAGGGTTTATAAGGCATTGGTCAAGCACACTTGGAATATTGTGAGCAGTTTTGGCCTCTTTATCTTAGAAAGGATGTGCTGGCATAGGAGAGGGAACGAACGAGATACATGAGAATGATCCCAGGAATGAAAGGGTTAACTTATGAGGAGCTTTTTATGGCTCTGGGCCTGTACTTGCTAGACTTCAGAAGAATGAGAGGGGATCTTATTGAAACCTGTTAAATACTGAGTAGATGCAGAGATGTTTCCAAGAATAGCAGAGTCTAAGACTAGAGGGCACCACTTCAGAACATAAGGACATCCTTTAGAACAGAGATGGGGAAGAATTTCTTCAGCCAGAGGATGGTGGATCTGTGTAATTCATTGCCACAGAAGGCTGCAGAGGCTAGGTTATTGAGTATATTAGTTGCAGATATATTTGAGTATATTTAAAGGTTCTTGATTAGTAATGGCTTCAAAAAGTACAGGGAGGAGGCAGGAGAATGGAGTTGAGATGGAAAAGAAGCCAATCATGATCAAATGGTGGAGCGAAGTCGATGGGCAAATGTCCTGATGCAGTTCCAATTTCTTATGGTCTCATGGTCTTAGCTACTTGTCATG
Organism: Hemitrygon akajei; assembly: GCF_048418815.1. NCBI lineage: Eukaryota > Metazoa > Chordata > Chondrichthyes > Myliobatiformes > Dasyatidae > Hemitrygon > Hemitrygon akajei. Next base: position 34,111,902 of record NC_133134.1, on the reverse strand, counting down.
GCATGGATGAAATGGATATCCATTCATCTGTAGTTCAGGTGAAGTTCCACTTGCCCCAGAAATCCCTTTACCTTGCCATTATCAGAGGCACCCATCGTACCATTGTCTCCTGGTCATTGAATATTCCTGCTCCATGCAGTGACTCCAGGAACCGCTCAGCTCCAGAATCCCTAGAATAATATTAATCTTTCTCTGTGAGAATGTATTCACACTTACTGCAGAATAGTGTGCTTATGCATTGATATTGGAATGATCTGAGTACACCCTTATTGGAATAATGTGAGTGCAGTCTCATTACAATAGTATGGGTGTGTTCATATTGGTATAGTATGATTTCATTGATGTTGGAATTGTGTGAGTAAATTGAAAATGGATTACTGCAGTAATGCCATATTGGAATGGGGTAGAAATGCTCACATTGAAATAGTGTGATAATACTCACATTGGAATAGTGTGGGAACATTAATTTTGGAATGGTGAATGTAGTGTAAAATAGCTTTTCTTTCAGGGATTTTGATGATATTTTAGATTTTTTTTCCTTCGCAAGACACACGTACTCTGCTTCAAATGGGATAGAGCAGAAGAGGGGGACCGATTGGACGAATCTTTCAATAAGCTAATACAGGCATGATAAGCTGAATCCTTGCTTCCTTGCTGTATTTCTTTTTTCTCTGAGAGGTATTTCCAGTCTTCGAAGAGGAACTGCAAAGATGGTTTCACTCTTTCTACAATTTCAAAAATGAAACCTGCCAAGCCTCCTAAATCCCTCCCTAACCTCAAAAAAAACCTGCTTTTCACTCCACAAGCTGTTAGACTTCAGCCCACATTTGACTGTAATCACCACTTTCAGAGCAATACTAAGCAGTACCACACTCAGAACAAATAGGCATTGTATACTGTGCATTCCAATTTCTCAGGAATAAGCGTTACAGCATTGGGAGAGAAACGTTTTTTTTCAAAAAGTCTCAATCCTTAAGTAATATATTTGTTGGTGATCTGCTCCAGAGCACTGAACTTCACTGACCTCAGTTCAAAGTGGTGGTGAAGCATTCGGCTCCCGAACTAAATATTACATTGACGATGATAAAACAATCAAATTACACTGGTTATTGTTTTCTTTGAAATAGATAGAAAGTAAGTCCTACTACTGTGAATAAAAATGGTACTTGTCTAGCTGGCTCTTACCAGTTACAGCATTTTCTCTGCATTTCTTGTAAAAAAAAATAAAACCATGGTTAAGATTTTTTTTTAAACATCAGCGTCCCTATGAAAAGGGGGAAACTATGAAAAGAGGAAAGGCTAATATTTATCTAAACACATGAGTAGTCTAAATATTTACAAATATTAGTCTTAATTAATAGTGCTTTGTGAAAAAGATGAAAACTGGTAACCTTTTCATAAAGAGCAGTTAAATAATAGAGGAAGTAGATGGGTCACTGTAGACATTTGCTATTAAATGCTGGTGGAATCTTTGGAAATAACACAGTAATTAATAGAAACAGAAAATTAGCAATTCTTTATTGCCTGAGGTTAATGCAAGCCTTCATAATCTCTTAATCTAGTACAAAGAGCTACTGTAGACCAAAAGCAGCAATAAAGTCGTGAAATGACGATAGGCATTTTTAACAAGAAATTGCAGCTGGGAAGATATACTTAGATCTGAAAGGGAAATGTAAAAAAAAATTACGTTTGTTTCTGGAAACAAAGCATTCTCTAACCCTATCTGTACTTTTAAAATATTGCTTGTCAGATGTGCCTAATTTTGTACATCTTTCCATGTGTTTTATTTTGCCTCCCAATACACCACTCTTGATTGGGTCAAATTAGGGCATTATTTATTATTTATCATGTTTCATTGGAGAGAATAGATGTCATCCACGGAGTGTGTTGCATAGCAAAGCCTGATCCAGAATAAAGGTAAAGGAAGGAGACATGCATATCTCTGTCTGAAGAAGAGACTTGCTTGAGGGAGAGAGAAAAGAGATCAGGGAGCATTAGCTCCGCATTGTTTTTGCATGATGAAAAGTTTGTTAATTTCAGAGCGTAGCTTTCAGTTTATCAGCCTTGTGACAGAATTGGAAAACAGTTGTCACTTCCTGAAAAGACCTTCTTGTAAGTGAATTAATTATTAATTCCTCTAATCTAAAATGATTTGCCTGATGATTTATGACGAGGCTTTGCTGAAATTATTTGGTACAGGAGAATGAGCGGTTGGATTCTTTAAGCTCTTATGCTTCTTGCGTTGGGATATTCCCACCCCTTCCCATTTTTTCTATTGTTTAATGCAGGTTAGTTCCGCATTTAAGTGATTACATCAAGCTGGCAGCATGGTCTCAGCTGGGTAGTGACATTAATTGCCAAAATCTCCCAGCCATACACGATTCAGCAGGGCCTCCCTCGGGATTTTTAAAATGCAGTATTTGAGTTTCAGTGCAAGGGGAGAGAGTGAAAAGACCCTGCCCTAAGACCCATTTGACAAATGAGAGCCATGCAACATCAGCACCAGGCGACTGAGCCCCAGTGAATCAGGCGCACTCCACTAGTCAGCAACTAATGCTGTGTGACGAGCCTTCCCTCACTCTGTCATTAGAAGAGTTGCACATGTTCATCGTCAGGCAGGAGCCCGAGTTTAGCTCTGTGCAGAATTTTTTTAAACTGTCTCTACAGGCCTGGTAGGTTGACAACTGAGCCTTTTGTGTGCTGCACTGTTTCACAAAATAAAAGCGAGAGAGAGTGAGAGAGAGAGAGAGAGAGAGAGAGAGCGAGAGAGAGAGAAGCTTGCTTATTTTAGTGCAACTTGGCACAAGGCTGCCTGTGAATTGGTGCTGAAAGAAGAAACAGGACAAGCGTGTGTGCATGCAAGCCCCCTCGCTGGTTCTTTCCCGACCTCAGAGTAACAGAATGCAGCATCCTCTGACGGGTGCAACCTGTGTCGCTTTGCCTAATGTAGGCATGTGTCCCCAGCTCTCCTGTGCCTTGACTTTTATGTACCTACAGCAGGTAAGGAGAATTTATATTCTCTGCAGTAATAATTTATATTCACTGCTTCTGCTCTTTTGTCAAACTTCAATAAATAGAATGATATTGACTCAAAAAATGCTCAGCAATTGTTTACATAGAGAAAATGTATGTGTCAAGTTGTTTTTGACACAATTTATTTTGAAATTGACTATTAGATTTTAACTCCACAAAGAGACTGCTGTTTCATTATTTTTGTGAAATAAATAATGCTTACATTAATATCACTTAGATGGGAGAGTTTTTAAGTTCCGTGTCTATTCTTTTTTAATCTTTCAACTTTTTGTTTGCTGCCCTGTTGTTGTGTATTATTGAGATTATGACTTAATTTGAGCAAATCGCATTTATAAAGCACTTTGATATTTGTGGCAATATTTCAAAAAATATGGATGCTGATGAAAGGGAAGTTTAAAGTTTTTGTTTTGGAGTTGTTTATCTATAATGCTGGCCTGAAATTCCTTTTGATATTTATCTGTCAGAAGGAACTGTACAATAGCAGCAGTCAAAGTGTACATGTGCATGTTTTAACATGTGCTGAAATAGTCTGTGGCAGATCTAAAGGTTTGAAATCTATTTCATTTCTTACTGGTAACTAGATGTTTGGAAGTCCCATTCATGCAGAGATTATCAATCTCTCGTGCTCTATTTATGCATATGTTCTGTGACATCATTTTATATGATTCCTTTTGCAAGGATTTTACTTCCATTCAAAATAATTAAAATAGTATAGATGAATATTTGCATAATTAAAATACTCATCCTTTATTTTTTCAGTATATAGAGAACGTTGTTATTCTTCAGATATTCAACAACCATATCAACTAAATCTTTGATCATTAACTTGCTTTTGCTTATATTGGGCAAGGTATTTAAATGTCATAAAACTTTTATGATTGTTTAGCAAAATATTATATTTTACATTTCGTTAGTTAATTAACATAACTTCAAAGAACACAATGTTTCTACCTTAATTTTGAAAATAAGTAATGTGGCCTTTAACTAATTGTTGATCCAATGGTTAATATTAAGATACTTTAAAAGTGAATAGTGAAAATATATAATTAAAGGTTAATTAAAACCATTTTAAGTTTAAAATAACAATGTATTGTTTACCTCTGGAAAATAAATGACATTTAAAAGTCTTATGTGATTGAATTGTGTGGGTTTATAGAATTCTGCTTCGGAAAAGGTTTCCTGTAAATAAATGTTGTTTTGTTTGAATGCAGGCATTTATAGCAGAAATATCAGCTGTTTATAACAGTTATAATGGTTATGGTCATTGATTGATTTTCTCAACCTCATAAAGTGATGATTTGCATATAAAGGTTCAATATTGTAGAGCAAGGGAATGACAAAGATGACAGGGACATAGGTCAGTGTTCATATATGGGGGGGTAGAGGAGAGGAAAACAGATACAAACTTGGAAATGATTACATCAGATTATTTCAATAACAATGAGCTGAAAGTATAAAATGACATTAAAACCAGCTATATGAATAAAAGCTGGAGAAAAGGAAGAGAATCGGATTATTTTTCCTCCCTGTCTTTTAGTTGTTTCTGCCATTATTTTCATGTGCTAATCCCTTAATATTTTACATTTAACCATTTTATCTTCAGCACTTTAGTATGACATAATCATTTTGCTTGACAGTTCCTAAGCAAAAATTATTCCCTTTCTTGGATCTGCTGTGTCGCTGTGCCCTGCTCTCATCCACCTCAATGCTTTGACTTGCGAGCTCATTGGCTTGACCTCTGTCACAGCTGTAATGCTTTTTGCTAGCTCTGTATCTTTCAGCACCATGCGTGTAAGCATGAAATCATTTGTATAGCATGTAACATTTAATCCACCAGCATGGACAGAATTAACAAAAATGTGGATCATTTTTGCCTTCTCTAAAGCTGGATGGTGTGGGAATTGCGCAAACTTCATTGCAAGCGAAGAACTCATTCTTTAAGCTTCATGTTTCCGTGTTTCACCATTTTAAATGTTTTTTTCACTAATTAGCTGAATCTCCATTTTGAACTAAAAATGTTCCCAACATATTGATAGCTATATAATTATGCTTTATTATGCCTGTAACTGAAATGTTAGTTAATGGTTGAAACACACATATCTAGGAACAAAGATAGCTCAAACGTATTTTTGCCGTAGTTTGCTGCAGTATGCTAAGAACAAATTTTAAACTTTTATATATTTAGATTAGAATAAATAATCATTATGGTAAATTGAAAATGTGCTTCTCTGAATGTGAAACCTTGAACTATAATTAAATAGGGATCCAGATGCTCCTTGACTGTATTTTACTTGTTCATCTTTTTGTTAATAATCACATATATGACTAATTTTACAAAGTGTTTATCAATGATAATTGTGCAAATGAACTCAATGTTACAAGTGGACATTTATAAGATCAAGAATAATTGTGAACGTTTCCCCTTTAAAGTTTTCTGAGTTGGTAATTAGACATACATTTTTACACTGTTCCTTTAGATTATTTTAATTTCACTTTAATTCATTAATTTATCAGTTTTGGATTAAATATTAGGAAAGCTTACTTTACAATCATAAGACTATTTTAGGAACTTTTTGAAAACTTAATTAAAATGTTTAACTGAGGAAAAAAAATACATTTTTCATTCCTCTGCTTTTTTTGTTGAATTACGATTAGTGCTGCTTCCCAAACTGGGGATTATGACTGATCTTTGAAGGTGTGCAGCGGAATTCTATATACAGTGAAACAATGTAAACACAAAATTTGCTTCTCATCAGCCTTCAAATAATGGAACAGGCTGCTTTGGCAATGAATAATATATGGACATACTGTAGGCAATTTCGATATCGCGCGACACTGGAACCCATTTTACATCACTCCAAATTGAAATCAATGGAAATCAAAATCAGGAATGATGTAAAACAGGCTACAGATTTGCTATCACCTATTTCATAGCACTACACAGTCAAAATTACCCCACAGGGACTAGGAAATGATTTACCAAGGCTTTATATATGTAGGTTTCGCAAAAAAGAAAACACAGATACCGTGGAAAAATCTACCTTTTTCATTTCCAAAAATAAAATTTTATAAATGTCTTTAAGACGAAGTGGGTGTATCGACTGTGTGATAAATTTATTGCATAATCTGTCAAGTGTATCATTTATTCAACATTTCAGTTTTAATGTTTTGCTACATTAGGCACATTGTGTAAATAGAATGCTCAACAGAAAGCAAAATCTGTACTTTCTTCCACTTGTGAGAGAGACCTCTCTAAGTTTTTGTGACTTTGCAAGGAGTTACTAGATCTTCCTCAATCAGAATACATTTTATTTTATATAGTAGAGAACTACAAAGTATTTTAAAGGTATTTTTCTTTTTGTGTCTCTAGTATAATTAGTTGTGCGGCACTCTTTTGTTCCTGTGTGTGCAGGTACTGTCCAACTAATAATTAGGGAAATAACTGGAATGAAAACCTTTATACCAGAGTGTAAGAAAAGAGATTTGTTCTTTGTTATCTGTGCTGCATGCACCATGTTCCAATATGGGTGTGTTGACCTCTGCTTTTGAAATTTACTTCCAATAACTCAAACTGAATCAAATTTCAGAAGCAGATTTCAACATTTATAGATTGCTACATCTTGTGTTGAGAGCATTTATCAGTAGATGTATTCTTATGCCAAGAAATTACTGTAATTAAATAGAAGCTTAGCAAGATCACAACTCAAACACTAAGCACAACGTTGGTCATCTTACTTAAAGGGTTTAGGTGCCTGAGAGAGAGTATCCAAGTTCCCTGCTCTGAATTTGCATCATCAGGGGATTATCATATCAATAGAAACTGATAGTTTGTTCCCTAATTTCCTGGGGTTCAGAAAAATGACAGGTGAACCCATTGAAAGAAAGAAGATTTTTACAGGGCTTGGTGATATGTAAATGCTGATTTGGGAGTTTAGAGTTAGAGGTCACAATCTCAAATTCATAAGGATTAACCTTTTAGAAAGATTAGAATCACAGGAATGAGAGAAGATGGGAATGGCACAGAAAGGCAAAGTTAAGTTGGAAGACCATCGATGCTTCTGAATTACATCCTAAATATAAAGAGCCAAGTAGTCTGCTTTGTCTCCTAATTCATTCATGTAAGTTCTATATCTAAAAGTCATCAGTTTGTGAAATAAAGAAACTGATATGTATCTGAGTACTTATGAAGTAACATTTGTATTGTTAAACTGGTAGCCATGTTGATAAAAAATGTAATTCATTGTTCTTTAAGTTTTATGGTCATGAAACAAGTCCGTTGTCATGTTAGTGTGGGCTTTTTCAGAGCAACTGTCTTACGAAATTGAGATGGATTATGTAATGTATGCATATCCAAGGGGATAAGCGTGATTCAGGTTTGCACTGCCAGGAATTGAAAACTGTACTGAGCCAGGCACTGGCCCATAATTTCCTGCTCGTGTTGAGCCACCTGTGCACATTGCTCCTCTACTTATTAGGTCTGCATATAACTGCTGTGGATATCCAGATGGCAACTTTGTCCACAATTCTAGCTTCAAGCAGGGACACCAATCATGATCATAAATAGCATTATTTGATGAGGCCAGAACTTGCCCTGCCATAATACTTCTTTCTTTATTTAGAAATACTGCGCAGAACAGGCCCTGCTGACCCAGCGAACCCCACCACCCAGTAATCGACTATTTAACCCTAGCCTAATCACAGGACAATTTACAATGACCGTTTGATGTACTAACTGGGTACATTTTTGGACTGTGGGAGAAAACCAGAGCACCTGGAGGAAATCCACATGTTCACAGAGAGGACATGCTACCTCCTTACAGACAGTGTCAGAAATGAGCTCCAAACTCGAAGCTGTAATAGTGTCATGGCTAACTGCTGTGCTACCATGGTGTGCTAATGCTTTGATAACTGTTAAAATCATCCACCTTAGACTTACCCAGCTGTCAAAGCAGGTAAACAGAGTATTGCGAATGTCTGATAGAGTCATAGAAACATACAGCACAGTAACTGCTCCTTTGGCTCATCAATTCTACACTGGACATTAAGTTCTATTGATATTAACCCCATGTACCAACACCTGGTCTGTACCTTTCTGTTCATTAACATTTAAGGTTAATCAAACAATTACAAATGTAAAACTTTGGTAAAGATCAGAAAGTAATTAAAACACCAAGAACTTCAGAATAACTAAATACACTTCAGACAAATCAGATGGAAACCATAAACTACCTGAAATTTAACCCCCTTCTCTGCACTGAAATAAATGAAGTTGCTAAACCTGTGGCAGATCTAGTCCAGCCCAGGTTCAGCGTGGACAGTTTGCCCAGCGTGATTGCCAGAGAACTGCAGCGCTCGGTGCCCTGCACAGAATTCAATGTCAGAGTGCAGCTGAGAATTTGCTGGCAGGAAGCTGTTTGGAAGTTTGTGACTTCTGCATTTGCACATGCCTGCAGAAGAGCTCGAGCTTGTTGACATCCTAGAAGGAAAAGTTGATGCTCTGCATGAAAATCCAGGTCACTTAGTTGTAACTAGGAAAAAAGAACCTTTATTTTACTCTATTTTTATCTTATTTTACATTATATATTGATTACAAAATGTCTCTGAGAATTAAAGTCATAATTACACAGTGCTAAGACAGGCCCTTCGATCCAATGTGTCCGTGGTAACCAAGGTGTCTTCCTGAGCTAGTCCCATTTGCCCACATTTGAACAATATATTTTTCAGTCTTCTTTATCCATGTAGTTGTAAAATGTCTTTTAACATGTTTAATCTTCCCACTTATAGCACTTCCTCTGGAAGTTTGTTCATATACCCATCACCCTCAGTATGTTTAAAAAATGCAGTTCTTCTCAGGTCCCCTTTAAATTGTTCCGCTCTGATGCACTATCAATAACTCCAAAAGACTGGAAGTAGTAGAGTAAATGCTGAAAGGCTTTTATTAGCAGTAAAACGAAGCACGTCCATGCTGAATGACTGTGGGAGGAGCAGAGACACAATCACCTTTATCCAGGGGTCTGTGGGAGGAGCCACAGGAGCAGTCAGCAGAGGGGCGTGTCCAGACAGATCCCACAACCTCTCAGCTGAAACCTATATCCTCTAGCTTTAGATTCCCTTAAAGCTAAAGCAGTCCTGGTGAAGGCGTTTGGCCCAAAACTTTGGTTCTTTATTCCTCTCCATAGATGCTGCCTGACCTGCTGAGTTCGCCTAACATTTTATGATTCCCTTACCCTGGAAAAAAGACTGTGAGAATCCATTTTATCAATATCTCTCAAGTTTTTATAACCTATAAGGTCACCCCTCAGCCTCCTTCACTCTTGGGAAAACAGATGCAATGTATCCATTCTCTCTTTATAATCCAAGCTCTCCAGTCTTGGTAACATCATCCCTAAACAGCCCAATGCAATGAACCCCAAGGTGAATGATGTTGCAATTTACAAATGCATTTGGCTTTAGGTAATGACCAAAAAAAAAATCTGCTGATGCTAGGAAGCCAAGCAACACACACAAAACAGTGGAGGAACTCAGCAGGTCGGGACTGATGAAGGGTCTCGGCCTGAAACGTCCACTGTTTATTCTTTTTCACAGATGCTGCATGACATGCTGAGTTCCTCCAGCATTTTGTGTATGTAGCTTTAGATAATGTTGCTTTCATCTCTCCATTAATGCAATCTGAAATTGGCAACCCTATTTAATGGTTAGAGAAGAGAAGAAATTACTATTTCAGATTTAGAACACTTGCATTCCAATCTATTCCTATCTAGGAAAATTAATATCACCTTGTTTAAAAGCAAAATGTTAGCTTAAATATAGTTTGCCCTTCCTGCTCTAGTTCATGGTAATTCATTACATAAGTAACCATTGCAACTGTTTTCACTAATAATGTAATCTTCTTCCCTACCCCTCACCTTTATATTTTGTTTTTAATCCACCACCCACACCCCCCACCCCAGCTCCAGTTATCTCCTCAGCAAACACAGATGATAGTCCCATAAGTTTCTCCATGTCTCTTCTCAGTGCCTTTTATGAATAGACTAAATGAGGCTCCTTCAGGCTGAAAGCAATGCTGCCTCTCATCGATTCCCTTGAGATAAAGGTTTCATCTACTATAGTCTGCTTCATATAATCTCACAGCTGTAATCCAAAAAAAGCATTCATGGAGGCTAAGTGAGATCCATATCATTCAAGGCTGCAGTTTACACACCCTACTGTAGATGATGTTCCCTGTGCTGGTACAAGTGAGTTGAGTGCTCCCCATTATCCACTTTACACTTTGGCTGGAGCAAAATTACCCACTTTATATTGCTGCTGCCTCATTCTTACCCACTTGGAATTACTGCACAATGTATTGGAAGATAATTCATCTGATTCAGGAAAAGTAACATGTGTTTATCTTTAACATGAAAAAATATGCAGATACTGAAGATCTAAAGCAACACACACAAGACGCTGGAGGAACTCAGGTCAGGCAGCATCTGTGGAAGAGAGTAAATAGTCAACGTTTCAGGCCAAGACCCTGATGAAGTCCTGATGAAGTGTCTCGGGCTGAAACATCGACTGTTTACTGTTTTCCATAGATATTGCCTGGCCTGCTGAGCTCCTCCAGCGTTTTGTGTGTGTTGTGTATGCTTATCTTTATCCTTCATCTATTCATTTGTTTTAAAAATTGTACGTCAAATTATTTCAATACATCAGATGCTCCCAAAATGGCAATAAAAGACTGTGCATTGTTTGAATTTTAATGCTGCGCCAGTTTATTTTTTTTTATATACATGGGAATTTCCATGTGAAAACATGCAACCATTCTCATATTTGCATGACCGAAAGAAACCAGTGTTACTAATGCACACTTGCTATTTGGTTTTCCTGCAGCTGGGGTGGTATAATTATCTAAAAGCTGATGGATATAGACTGAACAAAGTATTCACTTTCAGGCAGTAAAAGGTACCAACTAAAATGAATTTCAATGGCTTGTGAGCAGATCTTTGCTGATTTAATTGTTGTGGTGACAAGTCAGCATGAGAAATTCAAATGCTTTCTTGTCTGGTTTTATGGTCTTGATGGACACTTGTAGATTATGTGATTATATTGGAGCCATGGTTACTGGAAAGTTTTAAGTGTAAAATACTACTGGGAAAATACAACAAAATGATTTGAGTAAAACTGGCTTTCTACTGTCAATGTGAATGATCCTTTATAAAAATACTAAGACCAAACAGGATTATTTTTATTCCTCGTGATAAATAAATTTATTTCAAAGCCAAAGAATTGAGAAAAATGTGCCTAAAAGCATGTAAAACCATCATTACACAGATAAAATTGTACCTTGCTATAACTTAGAGACATATTAAGTATAATGTCTGGAAAGGAAGCAGCTTTATCCTCTTGGTTGCAGTTGAAATGATAAATAACTAGGACTTTTAAATTTAAAAAAAAAACTATAGCCAAACATGACCACCAAAAAGATTGTATTTTGTTCACTCACATGGGAAGAAATATTTTGTTTAGTGATACACAAGGCTCTTACAGTTGGAATAAATCATCTTTGTGTCATCTTAGTTGATTTTTCTCGCCACTGGCTGCTGCATGGAAAATAAAATGAGATCTTTTTGCATTTGTCTTGGTGAACATTCTTTGCTGAAGGATCATCAATGATATCTAGATGCACTGTAGCTGGGACTGCTATCAGTTTCAGATTCAGGTGTTTAAAACCAGTTCTCGGGAGGAACACTGTCAATTTCTGCCCACATTAGTCATTTATTGGTGACTGCACGCAATCCGGAACAATTGACTTATTTCACATTGCACTTCCCCTTCCTCCCTGCCAGGGTTGAAGCCCAATGAATTTAATTGGGGAAAAATAGCATATTTAATGTCTGTGCTGCAATGGGGTATTTGGAGCCTCTATCTTTGGTCTCTGTGCTGTCACAAACTACAGCTGTGTGGAGATCTCATTGAGTTTTGATCCTGTTCCTTTTGTAAAGTGCTACACATGCAGAATAGGAATTAGCTGGCTGCAAGAAAGAGGTGTTCTAGCTTTCTGATTTGGAGAATCTGATAAAACTGACAGGATTGAGAGTAACATGTAAGTGATTTCCTAACCTAAGCTGAATGAAACTTGAAATGTATTGTACTCGTATCACAATGAGTAAAATAATAATTTCAAGATGAGATTGTTAATATGAAAACATTTTTGTTGCACTAACTAAATAGCTTTCAAATTTGGTCTGATTGAAATTATTATTAGGAATGTTAATGTCAGATGATTAAGTAGTGTTTTCCTGCAGCAAACCACTTAATTTCTCTCATAACAAGTGTGACTATTTCAATAGCACCAAGTTTCAAATGTGAGAGAACTTTTGTCACTATTTTCATTACAATGGCTGCAATACTAATGTTCATGATATTTGGACCACATTTATCAAACATAAATTCTGCTTAATTCAATTTTTAGATAAATAAATCAGAGCAGATAAGTTCTGAACTCTGCTTGATGTATTAAATCTTGAACTGCAAAAGTGAGATTTGGGAGAACTGCACCTGTTGTAATTAAGTGATTTATCCTGCTGGTGGTGGCTAGATTTACACAGGATGAAATAATATTATGTTTCGTCACTGACGCATATACAAGGTACGAACACACGGCTGCACTTGAATGGGTTTCATTATACCCAATTGGTATTTCTCACCCCTCCTGAAAGTTATAAACCTTGCTTATTATCAGCAATTAAAATGTCGAATGTGGGCAGAGATAACTTGAGTTCCAACTTTAATACCCAGAATATGCACATTTACTTGGTTAGGTAGTTACAAGCAGAAGTAACCTGTTGTTTTGTCATCTGCACCCTGATTTTCAGCAGTATCCATACTTACCTATTAATTCCTCAGCACTGCACAAACTCTGTCACGAAAAGCTGAATTTTCACTTTAAGAAAAAGCTGCTGGTAGTTGGAGTCTACATTCTAATGAAATGATAAATAAATGCAAGATTAAATAGTTAGCCATTCAATAAATTTACTGATACATCATTAAAATAGAATTCCACTACAGTAAACCAATTACTTACTGGTATTATTAGGTTTCAATTGTCCAAAAAACAGGACTGTAGCTGTAGTTTTAGAACAATGTATAAGTATTTTCCTAGACACCTCCATACAACTTACAGCTGACTTTTATCATATAATACATAGCGGTGAACACCTGTGATTGAAGTCCTAGAGGGCCCTCCTTATTCTGAAACAGGTCTCAGTCAGAAACAATGATCCATTCCCTGCAAACGAAGTGAGGTTTTCCCTGTTTCCTTATGGACTGTGGAAACAACGGGTGCACTCTTCTACAGATCTTCCTCGGAGAAAGCAGAAGACGGGCAAAAATCCTGTGTTGTTCTTGCTTTGCTGCAAATTTTTCAGTGTATGCTCTGCTGATTTTTCTTTTCTGCAGTCAGGTATCTCAACCTAATGAGTTGCTTTCTTTTGTTGAAGCCTCCTCAGCAAACTCTATCTTGATTCAGATGAGACCTCCTGAGTACAACCCAATCTGGTTTTTAAAAAAAAACATTCCAAATTTGCTATTCCATCTGACAGGTTAAACGGGAAATGTTTGCTTATAATAATAATTGCTTTTGAAAATTAGCTGCTCATTTACAAAAGCAAAGCTCTATTCTCTCCTATGTTATTTCACAATTCATCTAGCTGAAGGACATTAAATAAAAAATAATGAAAAATAAAGAGAAAACTACAGATTAGATGAATTCTCAGATTTGTGCATTCCTGTTGTAATTTAAATGATTGACACCTGAAGCTATTTCTTTGTCAAAGTGAGAATTCTTCAGATTTTCCTCATAATTAGGCATTTTGAAGTGGCTAGCTTTTTTGTTTTGATTTATGTTTTCTAATCCTTACATTAGCAACAGAGGCAAGGCAAATCAGTATTTTCCAACCAAAAAAAGATTGAATCAAATTGATGTACTTTGCATTTTCTCATAAACCACCTCAGACTTTCTCTGATATTAAGTTCTCCAGTGTTGGAAAACAGGATGATATTATGTGCAAGTACACAAGAGTATATTTTCCTGCCTGCACGTGAAGTAGATCCAAATGGAACTTCTAAAAAAGTACATTTGAATTCATCAAGTAATTTTAAAGTGGAGAGATAAAAAAATGTGATTAATTCATAATGGAAACAATTTATTATTTATGAAATAATAATGGATTTTCTTAAGACCTAGTCCATAATGATGAAGTAATATTAGCATGAAGTGGTGTTAATAACAATATACAGTTCTTATTTTAATTTTGCACTCAAATCCTAATTTACTTGCACTTAAGAGTGTGCATTTGGAAGTATGAGCTGTACTATAGCACTTATTCTACAGAGACTATTATGGTTCACTTATTAAAGCAGATATTTGCAAAACTTACTTCTCTCCTGTGGGGGCAGCTAAAATGGAGTGTTGGAATTTTCCTGCATCCACTTGTTATATTTAACTGGCAGGGAGAAATGACCTGCACACACGAGCTGCTGTTCACCTTTAACTCTGTGTCATTGTGGAATGACCGGCGATTTAACAGAGCAGGTGAGCTGCAGTGACTACAGGACAAACCTGCAAGAAATACCAACTTGAGCTATTTTTTATCGTAATTCAATGTACGCCTTAGGTTAATTTGGAAAGTGCTCTTCAGAACTCTAGTAGTAGTCTCATGTTATTCTAATTCTTTTCTGCTAGGTCCTAAATCGAGACGGACTGCACTGGATAGCTGATCTTTCTCTTATCAATCAAACACTAATATTGCTTCCATTTAAATCCAGACCATATATCACCATTTGGGATCTTATGATGTCACAGTAAGAGAGATTATCCAATTTAAAGAAATCTTCCCTCACATCTCCTCAGTTTAAGAATTTTAAATGATAGCTCTTAATGATATCTTCTACTTTGAACTATCAATAAGAATACTGGTATTCTCTATAATCAGTTAGAATTTTTGACAATATATAGAACGGACTTCCCTTACAAGAAGCATTGTAAAACATTTTGCCAAGTTTGGTGAAAAATTTCACAATTTTACAGTAATTGAATCAATGATATCATAATTCTGTCACTGATTAAAGTGCATCATTACAAATATTCAATATTTAAGTAAAGGCTACTATATAAGTAAGGCCACATAATGATGGTTTGGTGTTCACCTCCTGGTCTGCTGCATTCTAAGTTATTTCAAAGATGTGCTGATGCAAGAGCTATTATTCATCTTGTGACTCACTAAATTCAAGGATAGACCTTTTGAATCTTGACTTGGATGAGGATCTGAATCAGTGCTTGCAATACATATTTATTTCTGTTTGGATCTCAATTTTGCTCTGTTATTTCAATTAATAATGAAAATGGCCAAAATTTTCATGTGTTGTTTGATGTTAGTGAGCAAAACTGCTTCACTTTCTTTGCTACACAGTTTATACAAATGCGTTAATCTAGCACCAGCCACTGTTCTGAGAATTTAACGTAGGCAGATGGTGATGTCAAATGTGGATAAAGTGATGCCAGTGCATTTTCCAATGTGTGAAACAGTGTGAAAACGCATGTCCTTGCCTCTTCTATTGCTCCTCCAGTGCTTGCATCATAGCTGGTGGATGATCACTGATTTTCACAGGGGGTCCTCGGATTACAGTTGTGCTGGGTAGCAGTGACCAAGGATTACAGTAGGGAGACGACAAACAGTGTCACTCAGAGATGAGATAATAGATTTGTGCCCCATGTTAGCACTGCCTTTGCCCAGGGGTGGTGCATCAGCAATGGTAATTCTCTGTCAGAGTAACACATACAAAATGCTGGAGGAAGTCAGTCGGTCAGATAGCATCGATGGAAATGAATAAATTGTTAACATCTCAAGCCAGGATGCTTCAACAGGACTGGAAAGGAAGGATGAAGAAGCTGGAATAAGAACACCTTTACCTCCCCCACTACTCTCCACTTTTCACAGGGATCATTCTCTCTGTGATTCCCTTATCCCCACCAATCTCCCTCCAAGCACTTATCCTTGCAAGTGGAAGAAGTGCCCATGTACCTCTTCTCTCACCTCCTTTCAAGGACCTAAACAGTCCTTCCAGGTGCGGCAACACTTCACTGTTGGGGTTGTCTACTCCAATGCTCCTGATGCGGCCTCCTCTACATTGGTGAGTTCTGGCATACACTGGAGAAAACCACTTGGTCAAGCATCTTCACAACATCAAGAACAAGCAAGATTTCCTGATAGCCAGCCATTTTAATTCCAATCCCCATGCCCATTCCAACATGTCAGTCCATCTTCCATGATAAATCCACTCTCAGGAGGAGAATTAACTCGTATTCCATTTGGGTAACCTTCAACTGATGGCATGAGCATCCATTTCTCCAACTTCCAGTATTTTTTCTCCTTCCCCCTTTCCTCTTATTCCATTCCCCACTCTGGCTCTCTTGTTCCCCCTCTTACCTATTCTCTTCGTCTCACCTGCCTATCACTGTTCTCCAATTGTCCACTTCCCTCTCCTATTAGATGCCTTCTTCTTCAACCCTTTATCTTTTCCACCTATTACCTTTCAGCTTCTTATTTCATCCCCCCACTGCCCCACACATGGCTTCACCTATCACCTTCTAGCTTGTATTTCTTCCCCTCCCTCCAGTTTCTTATGCTGGCTTCATCCCCCTTCCTCTCCAGTCCTGGTGCAGTGTCTTGGCCTGAAACATCAACTGTTGATTCCTTTCCATAGATGCAGCCTGACTTCCTGAGTTCCTCCAGCATTTACTATGTGTTACTCTGGATTTCCAGAATGCCACATCTCTTGCATTTGTAATTCACTGTCAGAGTTCAGATTATCGTCTGCCTCAACACCTTATGAATGAGAACAAATCCTGAGCTTACATGCCTCCAAACTCGCTCTGCAGGGCAGCAAGGTGCAACTGTACAACAATATTATCTCTTCCTTTGCTAGTATTTGGGTGCTGGATGCCTTCTACTTGTTCTACAATGGCAGCTGATCCCGTGGGCTACCAACATTTAGGTGGATAAGCATGTTTCACTCTTTTGAGGGACACCTTGAGGATGTCAGAGAGAAAAAAGATTGGTGGATGATAAGGCCTTGCCTGATCTAAGTCCACACTAGGGTTAAGTCATTACTATTGGGATCATATGTTGCAAGCCATTATGTAACCGACAAGGCATTTATGAAGATGGACAGATTTGAGAAAGTTTCTTTATAGGTACTATTATGAGGCCAGACAAGGCAATGTAGAGTGTATAGTGTTGACCTTTACAATTTCTTTGCACTACAATCTCTGTAATCTGTCCCTACCATAAGGCAAATGGTATTGTAGCACTAGGTCAAAGACTGTTAGGATGGGAAACAGCTTCTTCCCCCAGGCCACGAATCAAGTCAAGTTTATCGGCATTTAACTATATACAGAGATGTTTCTCTAGACCAGGGTGTAAAGCACAGTAATACATATCCATATAACACACAATAACTTAGGAAAGTAAGAATTAAATCTAGAAATGAATTGTGCAAAGATAAAGTAAAGTTTATCAATTAAGTATTATAAGGTACAGTACAGGTTATCCGATGACACTTTGAATGTGATGGAGTGGGAAGTTCAGAAGCCTAGTCCCTGAGGGAAGAGCGATGTCTCATCCTGACCATTCTAGCCTTTATGCATCAGAGCCTCCTGCTTGATGGTAGAAAGTCAAAGACTACTGAACTCCCTGCCATCATCCTGGTCTCACCATGTATGAAGCTTCAGTAGCATTATACTGTTCACTTCCTAACTTGTTTCATAAATGCACATTATGATCCACGTCAACCTTCTGGAATAAATTATTTGTTAATTTATTTGTGGTAACATTATGTGTGGTGTGTGAGTTATTTGTACTGTGTTGTGCAACTTGGTGTGGAGGAACATCGTTTCGTTTGGCAGTATACATGTATATGGTTGAATGGCAATAAACTTTAACTTTAACTTGATGGATGGAATCCATGTGTTGAGAAACACAGCACAATAACGGATCTTGCATCTCACCAAACCAATGCTGATGTTCAGGCACTTGAAGCTAATTCCATTATATTTGCCCACATTCCCATCAAATTCCTCAGATCTTACTATCCCACATATTCATACACTGCAGGCTTTTGCAACAGCCATAAAGCCTACTGAGCCACAAGTCTTTGGGGGCATGCAATAGGAAATCCACACATTCACAAGGAAATATGCAAACTTTGTGCAGAGAACTTTGCACTGAACCTAAGTTATCAGAACTTGTAGCTCTATTACCTGCACTACTATGTCACCTGAATCTGAGAGGAGTCTTCGGCCATCAAGAAGAGGCAGCTGAGGAGGACTCCAGCATTAACTTTCCATATGGTAAACAGCTAAGAAATGCTTCTGCAATTACTGCCACAGGCTGTTTCCTTTCATGAAACTGGTATAGACTCATAGACAATCTGAAGATTCCCAACCAACAGAAGTCATAAAGTTTCCATTCTGCCTTTTCTGCCCTGAAGAACACCATCAACAGCACCTGAGAAATAACTCTTGGCTTCTGCATCAGAAAACATCAAAGCTGATTTGATTCAGCAACTAACTGATGATCAGTACAATCCAGTCTTCAACTGGAAGCTCCATCATGTCTCAAAGGGAGGAGGAATTGATCAAAAGGCAGATGGAGGATGTGGTGCAAGGAAAGCTCATGATAAAAAATTGAATAAATGGCCAATGACCATAACTTACCCAGGTTCATCAACACAGCCAAAAATACCTACTGCCCAGATACCCAAGGACTCACCTCTGTGACAACCTGAAATGCTCCTCAGTGGCAGAGGGGAATAGCTGCAAAGAGCACTTTGAAGAACTCCCCTTAAATGCAAAGCTCTTTGATTCTATCCCACAGCACACCATAACCTAGCCCGGCAAAAGGTTGAAAAGGACGTTCAGCTGCTGAGGTCATTAAAGCCACAGGAGCAGGTGAAATCATTGTTGAAAGATTAAAACATGACAGAACAGTTCTTCTGACATGGAATCATGACTTCATAACCTGTTTTGTTTATCGGAGCCATTGAGCCATTGCATTATGTGCGCCATTTAGACTTTTCTGTAGGTTGTGCAATAAATTCCAACTCTGAATCTTCACGGGAAGCTGCATGTAGCTGTGTCCTTCAAAGTGCTGGTAACTGAGTTTTTCTGCCCTTGTGCTGGCTGAAGTCTATATAGTTAATGCTCATTTGGTACTGATTCCTCAACAAAGTTAGCATTCAGAGTATACCAAGTGTTCATATCTGCATTAGTGGCTGCTATCAGTTCAGGGAGAAAATGCCTTTGTTCCTTTGTTCTCTTGCTGTAGTACTACTGACTGACCAGGGGATGTTACTCTTGGGCATCAGAAAGAAGAATGATACCAGGTATTAGTTTTGGGGAGGGGAAGGGAGGCTGGGTTGGACATCTGCTTGAACCACCTGCATACTGAGAGTGTCACGGTAGCATAGCGGTTTGTGCAATGTTATTACAGCTCTGGGCATCAGAGTTCGGAGTTCAATTTCAGCATTGTCTGTAAGTAGATTGTACATTCTCCCTGTGACTGCATAGGTTTCCTACAGTTACTCTGGTTTCCTCTCATAGTCCAAAGAAGTACCGGTTAGTAGCTTAATTGATCATTATATTGTCCTGTGATTAGGCGAGGGTCAAAGAGGTGAGTTGTTGGGCAATGTGGCTCTATGGACCAGAAGGATCTGTTTTGTGCTGTATCTCTAAATAAATAAAACTTATTAATCAGAAGAACTGGGCTATAATGGGATGGAGGAACCTGAGAATGATGATTAGTTATAAGTATCTTTAAGGTCTCAGCCCTACCACTATCAGAATCAGATTTAATATCACTGACAAATGTCATGAAATTTGTTGCTTTGTGAAGCAGTACATTGCAATACAAAATAATAAAGCTAACTTACAGTAAGTGTGTGTGTGTGTGTGTATATATATTTATATTTAATATCTATATTAACTAGATAAAATAAGTAGTGAAAACAGTCAGGTAGTGTTCATAGGTTCATTGTCCATTTATAAATCTGATGGCAGAAAGAAAGAGCTATTCCTGAAATGTTGAGTGTGTGTCTTTTGGCTCCTATACCTCGTCCTTGATGGTAACAATGAGAAGAGAGCACATCCTGAGGACTTAGTGCCCATATTAGAGCTGGCTGAATTTACAACTTTCTGCAGTTTTTTTCTGATCCTGTGCATGTGCAGTGGCCCCTCCATACCGGACGGTGATGCAACCAGTTAGAATGCTCTCCACCGTACATTTGGAGAAATTTGCGTGAGTCTTTGTTGGCATACCAAGTCCCCTCAAACTCCAACTGAAATATAGCCGTTGTTTTGACTTCTTTGTAATAATGGGCCCAGGATAGATCTTTAGAGATGGTGGCACCCAGGAACTTGAAACTGCTCACCCTTTCCACTGCTGAGCCCTCAGTGAGACTGGTCTGTGTTCTCTCAGCTTGCTCTTGACTGTTTCTCCTCCAGTGCAGATAAGGTAAATCAATACAACCTGTTTTTTTCTGAAGATTCGTGCCTCCTGTTACTCACTTCACACAATTTTTCCCTGAAGCATAGAGGGAATTGCATTATTTTGGGTAATGTTCCTCTCTGCAGCAGGAAAATGGGGATTAACATTTGGAACAGTAGTGAGGCTATGGGTTGTGAAGGATTATATGACTGTTGAGCTCCTGTTCATGTCTTGTGGATATTTGTTGGTAAATGGTCAATGATGGCATTGTCCATTGAGCAGTCTAGGGGATGAGAAGTACTTTCGGTGAGGCATAGCATTTGAGGATATTCTTGTTGACTTTGATCAGTGCAGATTATCGGGACATGTTTTGTGTTGGCCTCCACGTCTGTCTCCTGATCTCCTTCTGCCATTTCAGCTTGGCCTTTCTTGCTGAGAGGACATTTTCCCTCTTTCTCATCTCATCGACCCAGGCCTGCAGAGCTGAGGCAGTGCTTCAGGGAATCTACTTCTTACCGCATTCTGCCATTTCTTATATCAAAGCTCAACGGTCCATAGAAAAGAACATAGATCAGTACAGTACAGGAACAGGTCCATCAACCCACGATGTCATGCCAAACCAATTAAGTTAGTAATCAAATAATCCTAATATCTTCTGTCTGCTGAATGTCCATATACTTCCATTTTCCTCACATTCATGTAGCTATCTAAACATCTCTCGCAAAATCCCTAATGTGTCTGCCTTTACCATCATCTCAGGCAGCACATTCCAGGCAAAAGAAAAAAAAATGCCTCTCACATCTCCTTTGAAATTACTTCCTCTCACCTCTTGTATAAGACATTTCAACCTTGAGGAAAAAGGACTGTCTGTCTTCTCTATCTATAGCTGTCATACTTCCACCAGTTTCTGCAACTGAAAAGAAGCATGCTTCGTGATGTCCTTATGAAGGGTCTCACCTCGGAATGCTGACTGTATGGAACCATCTTTTTCTATAGATGTTTGCCTGACTTGCTGAGTTCCTCTCGGGTTTTGTGTGTGCTACTTGGAATTCCAGCATCCACAGATTTCCACTCGTTCATGCTGAAAGAGGTCATGTTTTAGGAAGCGGAAAGGAGCTTGAACCTGAGCCTTGTGATACCATGTCAAGCATGGCACTGGTTTCTCAGATCACGACAATGAGTAGACAGCACAACTTTAACGTGTGTCCTGCCTTGGGTTCTTCCCTTTTCTCAGTGCCACTGCGTGTTTCTTCTGCACTATCTAGTGTGGCTTTCTACATCTCACTTCAGAATCAGAATCAGATTTATTATCACTGGCATGTGTCAGGAAATTTGTTAACTTAGCAGCCACAGATCAATGCAATAGATAATACAGAAGAAAAAAATAAAATGTAATAATACATAAGTAAATCAATTACAGTATACATGCATTGAATAGATTAAAAATCGTGCAAAAAACAGAAATATTATATATTTTTAAAGTGAGTTAATGTCCAAGGGTTCAATGTCCATTTAGGAATCGGATGGCAGAGAGGAAGAAGCTGTTCCTGAATCGCTGAGTGTGTGCCTTCAGGCTTCTGTACCTCCTACCTGATGGTAACAGTGAGAAAAGGGCTTGCCCTGGGTGCTGGAGGTCCTTAATAATGGACGCTGCCTTTCTGAGACACCGCTCCCTTAAGATATCCTGGGTACTTTGTAGGTTTCTGCTTTAAATTAAGTAAACATGAAATTTTAACCCGGCTTTAATCTGCTGATTAATATTCCATGATTTGCAGATGAATATTTATTATTAAAAGCTTTTCTGAGTAGGACATAGCAGCTAAAATTTCTGTCCAGGCTTGCTCATATGCAACAGGCTCTGAAAATAGTTAATATTTCAGTTGAACCATTATAACCATTGTAAAAACTTGTTCTCTGCCATAACACCAGAGGTACAATGTAACAATGTATCCCGCTTTAATGGAACAGAATTTCAGAAGCAAATTGCAACATGTATGTGTTGCTATTTTGTGAGATTAGCTCTAAATATACTGTAGTAAGTGACCTTTTTTTTTCCCTAAAAAGAGAACTTCAGATTTTCAGTATGTACTTGATGGGGTTGTAGAAAATGAGTCTTGGACTAATTATTTGCTTAAGCCAATGATACAAGCTGTCAGCAGGCTACCAGGAAAGGCATCTTCAATTGCCATGCCATGGTGTTTCTAATGACGTGTTCCATGAATATTGTCACAAGTAAATTAGTGAAAGCAAAACAAAAATACCTGAGTGACAGAAATGTATGAAGGTATGGCATCTGAGACACCAGTTTTATAAGGCTTCTTTTTCTTACCATATCTCAGTGATTATTTAATTTTTGACACTCATTTCTGATCTCACACAGAAATGGACTTACAGACATTAAGAAATAGTGGACTAGAACTTACAGTGCGTTAGTGCAGATATCAAAATGCCATTGCTAGATTGCTGTTAACAAGAGAAAATTTGCAGATGCTGGAAATCCAAGCAACGCACACAAAAACCTTCGGCAGGGTTTCGGCCCAAAATGTTAACTGTACTTTTTTGGCATAGATGCTGCCTGGCCTTCTGAGTTCATCCAGCATTTGTGTGTGCCTAGATTACCGTTAATCGTTTCTGTTGTGGACACATGCTGCAAGACCCATGGGTGTGCTTGAACATGGGATGTAATTTATACTAAATGGGTAGCATAATACACCAAGGGAAACGTACTGAGCAGCCCCAAGACCACGTCCAGGCATTTTGTAGGGGAAGGATAAGGTGCAGAGCTTGCAATTAGTAGCTTAATTGGTGTCTGCTGGGTTTCCGTGATGAAGTAGGAACGAGCTGGATAAGTCATCAGAGACTCAGGACCTGGTCAAGATTTAGGGTCTGATAGCAGGATGGAATGGTTTGGAGCAACGGTTGGGAGATCACAAGGCTGGGCAAGTTTTATTGCTGATCAGAGGATTGGAGCAAGTCCAATCATAGTAATACAGAAAATGTACAAAACAATAATAGGTCATTTGATGATCTTGTGCTGAAAAAGAGCTGCTTGTCTAATCTCACGATGAATTTGTTAGAATAAGGCTGGCGGTTGATGTGTGGGAAGATGCTATAGTACCTTGGGAAGGAACAGAAAGAAAGCATAAGATTTATTTTGGTTGGATCCCATTCTGTCATTGCTCATTAAGAATATAGTTACCCTAGACTGACAAATGGTGATTGCTCCCTGAACAATATGAACTAATTTCCCTGGCAGGGCTCCAAATAGAGTGTTGCATGGGAAGTGACATAAATTGTACATATCTTAAGTTAATCTCATACTGAGGCAATAAGAAAGTGACCAGTCAATTTTGCAAATGATACAAAGTAGCCAGGAATGTTATTTTTTTATATCCTATTTTATTCCTTCCAAAGTACACTGCCAATTATATACAGTTGAAATAAACAAAATAATTGTTGTATCAACAGCAGGGGTACATGCGAGGATATTGTGGTATATGGCTTTTCCAGCTCTCAGTGGAAAAGGACTGGGCTAGTGCTGAGCTTCCCCCAGTGTAACAAGACCAAGATCAAGAACGTAGCACAGTTGGATACTGTGTAGTCTTTCTATTGATCCCAGGCACTGTGTTTGTACTATACTGTTCATGGGCACCTTTCATCTCCTGGTGATCTTTTAATTGCACAGTCTCCCTTTCATTCCCTACTGTCTTCGTATGCCTTTCTCCTTAACATAAGTAGCATTATGTAATATTGTAAATATGAAAGGAATACACTCATTACTTTTCTTTATTTGGCATGATTGTATGTTTAGAAATGTCTGCTTTGATTTGCACTTTGTGATTTAAGATTGGGACAGATTACACACGCCCTGGTCAATGGATCAAACTTGCCACTCTGCACCGACCATAAGCTGCCATAAATGTCCTAAGAAACTCAGTGTCTCACAGCCATGGATGTCAAAGGCCTTTTGAACTGCTTCTACTTGTCTTGAATTGTCAGACATTTTTCCATATAGCTGGGACACATTTAAATAGTTTCTGAATAGTTATTTCTAAGTTAAAGTCAAACTTCTAATTCACTTAAGTTAATTTAGAGTATTAATTTCAACTAAAACCGAGACAAAGAAACATACTACATATCTGCACCAACCTTTTCCATCCAGGCTGTGATCCTGTTCAAGTGAATGGGGCCTGGCTAGATGCACGCATCACAACTGGAATAGAGCCAGTAAAGACCCCAAGTTTCAGAGTGATGCTGACTTATCTGTGTAATTTGGACCAATGCAATGCATTTAGTCATAATATCTCTGTGGAACCTCTGGCTGGGCATCAGCACAATTGATGCCAATAACTGATTACATCCTTTATAATCATCCGCACTCGTACATACATGGAAATCAATGCATGGCAAGTCAAATATTTCTGGCTCACTTTCTACTGTAAAACTGAGTCCCTCCCCTTTAAAATGACTCAGAAGTTTCAAGGGCTGTGACCTCAGTGTTGGTCTTCAGCATTCACAATAGTAACCTTACCGGTCATGAGTTTCTTTTACAGAGGGCAGTTGGCACAAAAACCACTTTAGGCCTGTCTTGCCTGAAATTTTGAAAGAACGTAGTAGTGCTGCCAGGCACTTGCTGTATCAATTTCCCTTCTCTCCACCAACCAAATAACAGGATCACTGTGGACATTGAAGCCTTGGAAATATATGCTCTATACACCTACAGATCACACTTCTACAATTTACTCCAACTATTCTTAACAGCACCTCCGAACACCTGACTTCTATCACCAAGAAGGATGTTCATCTTGGACTGCAGCTTGCTACTTAAGATGCAAACTTTTCTGATTATTGAAATATATTGCTGTTCCTTATTATCTAAATTCTGAAACTCCCTGTCCAACAGCGCTGTGAGGCAGCCTTCACTGAGATTTCAGAGCTCAACAGGCAGCTCACTGCAACCTTCTCTACGACAGTAAGGAATAGGTAATAAATGCTAGCCTTTCTCGAAATGCTCAGATCCGATATATAAATAGCAAACCTCACCAGACTCAGCAGCCGCTTCCTCAATGATCAGTATCATGGATTCTTACATACAGTGCTCTCACCCAGCCCTGAGTAAGAAGCAGAGGGTAGATTTTTTTTTCTCCCCTGTTGTACAGCTCTCATGAAGTCTGAAACTTGACAGATAACTGATGCAATGAAGTCTTCTCCATTTCCATGACCTGTTCTATGTTCTCCTGCCTGGAACACTGATTAATATCAGAACCAATGAAATGTTATTTTTTGGGGGCCAGTTTTACTTCTGACATTATAATGTGAGAGAAAAAAAGAGAAAGAGGGGCATTTACTTTCAGTCTGGAAGAAGCTTTCAAAGCAATTGTAGAATGTTTTGGTTCAATTTGATTTCATCATCTAATATCGAGTCTAAGAATACTGAAAAGGTAAAACAATGGTAATGGAAATTGTGCATGATTAATATTAGCAAGTTCAGCACCAGGATGTTCTCATTTTAGGCATATTAAGTGTATTGGAGCCTGCCCAACAATCCAAACTTAATGGGACTCAACTGCAAGTGTGGGTTTGGGTTCAATCAGCTTTGAAAATTATTTATAAGGCCTCAGGCTACTCTTGGATTAGTCTAGGTCTGTTCTCTATAAATGTAAGTAGTATGTTTAGGACATTGGAATAAGGGCAATACCCTTTAAATAAATGCATTTCAGGAGAGGCTATTCAGGGATTGGTTAATGATGGATGGAGTGGTCATGTGCCATATGCTGTGTTCCCTGGGCAAGGTTAGAAACAAAGAAAACCTGCAGCACAATACAGGCCTCTTGGCCCACAAACTTGTGCCAAACATGTCCCTATCTTAGAAATTACTAGGCTTACCCATAACCCTCTATTTTTCTAAGCTCCATGTACCTATCCTTAGGTTTCTAGATTGGAGATAATTAGGTTGGGTTTGGGTCAAGTCAGGTTTTAATAAATCATCACATTCAGGTTAGGTTGTGATTAGCTAGGGTGTAGTTGGCTGAGCTTGTAAATGTATACAAAGCAAATCTGTATCAAAAATACACAACAACTCATAATATTTGATGTGTACAACCATGTAGGAAGCTTTGCAGCACAGAAGTACTCACAAGCACGTTTAACCTTCACAACTATATTTCTCAGAAAGTGCAACTAAGATGATATTTTCAATGGTGCATTTCTGACTATTTCTGGCAGGTGCAAATGACGGTGGAAGAGTTGCCTTGTGAGGAATTTGTCAACAAAACACTTGTTATGGATGATTTGCCTTTTACTGAGTCAGTTGACAGCCGTTCCTTTTCAACAGTATAACAGGAACATGTGTCTAAAAATGTACCCTGAGCCACTGAAAATGCAATAAAAGATAAATAATTGTCCTAATATCCATTGTACCGAATATCAAGCATTACAAACTTCTCACCCATCTGTAAAGATTTGACTTTAGAGATGGGCCAGCACGAACACTAGTGGCAAACATTAGATCAGTTCTGCTGGTGTTACCTGAGAGAAAATGTGCTTTGCCTTCTTAGTTCTTGTTTATTCATCCTTTATCACATAAGATTTCTTCTGCAGCAATTTTATGCTTAGATTCATTCAGTAAATTCTTTTTGTTGCCAGTGACAGGAATCTTCACTTTTCCCATTCTATCAGAAGTATTTCCTCCATTAGAGAATAGAAAGACAACCACACAATAGCTGGAGTTAAGGTTCAATGAGAGGATTACTGTTATGACAATAGTACCTTCAGATGATGAAAAGTTTTAAGGGAAAGAAATTGAAATGAGTCTAATGATGAGGATGCTGCATTGAGTAAATCTTTCCTGACAGAACATCTCATGTTAAGTAGTTGGTCTTCTCCAAGCTAGAGGAGGTACTTAATATCATGTAACTGCTGCTCAATTCACTTACGGAGAAAAGACTTAATGACCAAATACAGAGAAAATGAAGAGTTCTGGTCTCCAGTCACAGGGAGATTTTTATTCTATGAATCTAAGCACAGCAATTCTACTGAGTAAAAGCGTTATAAAAACAAAGACATTTTGTCTTAGGGAATCACTAGTTGAACTGATTGAATTAATGCTAGTTTTGGCCAAACACTAAACTTAAGAAACATTGGAAGGTGAATCAATCAAGGTGACTGTGGTAAACCTCCTGAGGGCTAGTTTAAGAGCACTCATGGTTAACCATCTCTAATGCAGGTTTTCTATTCATTTTCTCATTCTGGGAATAGAGAGTTGAAATATTAAGTTAAAAGCTTTGGGAAAAACAGGCAAAATTAAGAAAGTGAATACAAGATTACAGTATCGCAAACAGATTTGTATGGTTGTTATGTGCCACACTTTTACAAGTAAAAAGAAGTGGCAAAAGATCAAATATCTAAATAACACAGCTCATTATTCTGGGTGCAGATCATTTTTCAGTTCTGATGAAGGGTCCCACTGCTGAAATGTT
The DNA here is from genome assembly GCF_048418815.1 of Hemitrygon akajei. NCBI lineage: Eukaryota > Metazoa > Chordata > Chondrichthyes > Myliobatiformes > Dasyatidae > Hemitrygon > Hemitrygon akajei. The sequence goes on along the minus strand of NC_133134.1, from coordinate 34,083,869 downwards.
AATGCTGTTACAAATTCTGGCAGATCTAGCGTGTATTTCTAGCACTTGGCATTTTTCTTTATCACTGTGTCTTCAAAATTTTGGGTGATTTGCTGGTGGAATTCATGTCAGCTGAGTTTTATGGAGCCACTGTTTACTCTTGTATGAATGCTAAACTGCTGGTCAGAAGATGGCCGTGTTATGTGACAGGAGCAGAGAAAAAGTTAGATATGGCCCTTGTGGCTAAAGGGATCAGGGGGTATGGAGAGAAAGCAGGTACAGGGTTCTGAGTTGGATGATCAGCCATGATCATGCTGAATGGCGGTGCAGGCTCGAAGGGCCGAATGGCCTACTCCTGCACCTATTTTTATGTTTCTATGTTTCTAAAAAAGAGGAAACATTAGTCTTATCATGTCAGAAGGGAACTTATTTACTTTTTTTTTAAAAACTGACAGAAACACTGCAGGGGCTTCATTTATTTCAGTTCAGGATGTCATTATCATCTAATTTGGAGTGATTTCTGCATGCATTTTAGTCTTATTCTCATAATCTTTATTATGCAGGATGGTTGTTTAAGTACTGAGTTAATTTTCTATATGGAGAAGTAGAAATTTTTATCCATCTTGTGTAATTAAAACATGAAGAATTGCTGGTTTTGTCTTGCTTTACACTGGAATTGTGAGTTGTTGGCATATAATTTGTCTCTCTGAATGATTTGGTTAACTTGGAAAATGCCGGCATTTGTCTTTCCAGTAGTTATTGTATACAGTAATATCTCTGTCAAAATGGTAACCATTGTGCTTCATTGTCTGTTGAAGTGTAGCAGTTAATGTAATTCAGTAACTCAGCTTTATGGAAAAGCTGTTTACATCGTATACAAATACTACTTTGATTCAGCAAAATTTATAATTTGGTTTTGGAAAATCAAGGTCAGGAGGAAACTAATACACACTTGGATAGTCACAATACAGCCTCCACAGTTATTGATCATGGACTAGTTGCCAAGCATAAAGATATTTTATTTAATGCAGTATGTCTTATCCTATCATTTTTTCCACAGTATTTTTGTAATATCCCGTTAACGCAATAGGATATAAAATGTGTTGCTAGGTTACAAAGAGCTTCAGAATTTAAAGAGCTAAGTATTTTTCAAATCTGCAAGATTCATGAATGATGTCAGAGGATGTATGCAGTAAAATACGAACCATAAATTACTGTTTTAGTGTGGAATAAAACAAGCCTGAAATAAAATATAGTTTTGTGAGCATATTCACCCATCTGATACTCGCCACGAAATGCATCAACTAATGGTTTCCTTTAAAGATTCCTGGAATTAATTTGTGCTGTTAAAGCAAAAGCAAGAATTAGAAAAAAAAATAGAGTACACAGTCTCAGGAAGCGTCAAGCGCAATGAATGATGAAGTACGTTTCATAGCAGGCAATTCCATTCTCGAAATCCCTGTAGTGCAGGAAGCTTTAAAGCTAACGCAGCAAATTCAGCAATCGTGTGGTACAGTATTAATGATTTATGCTCGTTGCACCATTGCTTTTGTTCAGTGGCAGAGCCCAGTTCTGCTAATAAAGGAGTTTTGAAAGGGTCCCCGTGTGCAGAGCAGTTTTGCTTAATGCAGTGATGTTGTCATCATAAATCAATGGAATTTAGCAGTTTACAACCTTTTCTACGATTTGCTGGAGGTTTTTTTTAATCTGCTTCATCTAGTTACTGGGATATTTTCATTGTGTTTCTATCAACAATAAATGAACTGGTGGATAAGATCTAGTTTGAATGTTTTAAGGTTGAGTGGATCAACTTAAAGCAGCTCCAGCCAGCCATTTGTTTCTTCTCCACTTTCCGTACTTTATTGTACTGCTTATGGAAATAGACAGAGCGATGTTTTATTAGCATAAAGAGATGGAGATAACACCAGATAGTGCTTCCTTTCCAAAATGAAGAGACAGTTAAATATACTGCTTTGAGCAGATGTTAACACACACACAAAAAAATCAAAGATTTATACTTGTTTCTCTACAACTGGACATCAACATAAATATTTAATGATTATGGCTCTACAATTTCTCCCAGAAAACCTTACATTTTTATATTGATACAAGAGCAGAGAATTGGCACTTGATTGGTATAATTGTAATGAGCAGTAATAAAGGAAGCAATACTTGGTACTTGACACGCAAGTGGAAAAGCAGCATATGAATTGTTTACTGGAATCTCTTAATTCATTGTTTTTAATATTTGCTTTAATGCACTTAGTGGATAGAAGAGTCTGTGATTACACTGGAGCTTTGTGCATACTTTTCATATGGTTGAATAATTAATGAGATTTTTCTCTAACTTCCAGTGCTGTTAAATCAGAAGTATTTTATTCATTGCTATTATTATGTTCTTTGTATTTTGAACCAAAGAGTCTGACCGGTAAGAAAATTATTTCTTCTCATTACCCTCTTGATCATCACCTCCACAAGCAGCTTTATGCAAGCTTTTCAAGTGTTCTTTTGACTGCCACATTATATCTTTGTGCTACATAGAAGAATGCCCAATAGCAATAATGTTCAGCACTAGAAAATGCAATTTCCAGTACAGAATGTAAATTTTATTCCTTAATCTGCTAGCAGCAAGTATTATTTGCTTGTTTGCAAAATGTTGCACATCTATATCCTGCTTTATAATCTAAATCTTACACTACCGTTTTCTCTTTAATAACTTAATGGCCGAAATTGTGCGCAAGATGGCTCATGTCCCGAGCCTCACATTTGAGCTAGTTCCATGAATTTCCTTTGCATTTTTCAGCCGCATCTCCCAGTCTCCCACAGATCTTGCTGTCATGTTCAATCTACAGAGGAGAATAGCCATGAGTGACAACTGTATTTCAGGTGGCAGAACCTAAAGCCCTAATCTTAGGACCACCCTGATGGCCCTTTGATGTTTTGTGCTATCAAAGATCTTATTGGCTACAACTTTTTTCTTTGATCAGAGACATTTAGAAGCATTTTACTTTATTAAATACAATAAATGAACTGAAAAGTGGAAGGTGATTTTTTTTAAAACTACTTTTAGTGAAGGTTGACAACACCCCCTTTCAAATAAATGTTGCCCCACCAGTTTTGCCCATCTAGGCTGGCATTAAATTAAGTTTAAATGTGTTTTTGGCCTCTCACCTCTAAACAATTTAGAACCAACCCTGATCTCAACAGTAGACTTTAAAGTTCAAATGTCCCAACACCTCATCTCAGGTATGTTCAATATTTCCATGTTGCAGGCATAGATGGTAGTACGAATGCCAGGACATCCCATTAGTGAAGAAAGTCTTTTGGCCTTTCACCAATCAGCGTGAATATGATGAAAACAAAAATCAGAAGAGATACATATATGGCATTTGCTATTGTGAATTCACCACTGATCTTCCTGAAAATGATGTGATGATCAACAGGTAACATCCCATCATTTCCTGGAATCTTTTCCCTTCACCATAGAAAAACAATCTCAGGAGAAATGTTGAATAGTAGAATCATATCTGAATTTAATCAATGACAAGATTTACCGAATTAATGTCAACAAGACCACCTTACCACTTAGTCCACTACACAATGCCATTTTGGAGGCGTAAGCTTGATTTGGTCTGCAGTTCGCTTGAAGAAAGAGCGTGTTCCCAGATATGTAAACCTCAATTAAGTAATAAGTGTATTGACAGTCTAAGCATGCTCTTTTTATATCAACTGATCATATTTTGTGTTAATATGTGTACACTGTAAGGATCTTTGTAGCTAATAAAATATGACAAGGCATCCATCATACATAATTTGAGATAACTTTTAGCAACAGGGTCCTACTTAAAGCCAATTTGCATGGTTTCAGTGCAGTCCTCATCAATTAAATTAAATCCACTCTAAATATTCTTTCCCTATTTTCAGTTCTCAGTGTCTACATTATCAAATCAGTACCACCTGGTAAAGATGTATCCTCCAGGTGAAAGGAGAGGTTCAACATCTCACAGTTGCCTCAATCCCGGAAGTCTCTGATCACCCCATTCCCAGTGGTGAGGGAATAAGTTATTATTTGCTCTGCACCCATTTTCTCACTTGCCTACAAATCTCGTTATTTAGCCAGCAATCTTTGGCGCATATTCTGTACCAGTGATGTGAGTTCTGGGCCATTGTTTTAGATAGTTGACAGCATGGTGCTATTTAGCACAAACATGTGTCATAAGCTTTCAGAAAGTGTTGTCTGTGTTATTAAGGTCAGCATTTCAACTAATTAGATACTGTAATACCAAGCATAAACCTTTACCACAAATTTAATGACAGTTTTTCTCTGAAAGCTCATGATGCTGTGCTCACTGTGGTCAACATTATATCTAATTATTTGAATCAGGGTCCTAGAATGTTCAGTTAATTGCTTTTTATTTTGGCATCCAATAAACAGTAGAACTATACACACTGATTCCCTAGAATGATTCTGAATTTAAGTTTTATAAATATAATGATATTTGGAGCCAGATACTTCAGCATAATCCTTTTTGGGCCACGTTTCGCTGACCCAGTTCCCCTGTCCTTACTCACTGCCCGTGGACCACCTCTTACTCCCCCACCCATAGCTGCATGTCGTCTGGCCTAATGGCACAGGCTTTACCTTATTCCTGCAGTGCACCGAGGAGGCCTTGCCCCTGAAAACAACTTGAAAGCTTTGACAGCCTGAAAATTCAAAGTCCCAGCTTTACTAGTCATAAAACCTAAGAAAGAGTTTTAATTATTAAAAAAAATCATTTATCAGAATAACTTTAAAAATATTTATTTAATTATTGAGATCCAGCACAAAGTAGGCCCTTCCAGCCCTTCAAACTGTGCCACCCAGCAACACCTGATTTAACCCCAGCCTAATTACAGGACCAGTTTACAACGACCAATTAAAAAACCATCTGGTACGTTTTTGGACTGTGGGAGGAAACCAGAGCATCCAGAGGAAACTGACGCGATCACATGAAGAATGTACAAACTCCTTACAGGCCGCGGCAGGAATTGAATCCGGGATGCTGGTACTGTAAAGTGCTGCGCTAATCACTAAGCTACCATGCCATCACAATCTCCATTGAAATAAGTTTCTAATATTGCACAGGTTTAAACTCAATGAAGTCAGTTTATCCTCCACAAGGTTAAATCAGACTGAGCTCTGCCAATGGAAGTAGTTCTCGCCAAGTGAAGTAGAGTGAATTGAGAAATCGAATGCTGTATCTATGAGTAAGCAGGAGTTCCATATTTTAAAACCAGATTTGGTCACTGTTAAAGCAGCCAGACACTGATAATTCCATGAAGAACAATTGCAATTAGCTGAAGAGACAGGTTCCCATCTCTGAATCTTGTCTCCATACTATCAATATTTCAGGTTTCTACATAGCAGCTCAGTCTGAGTAGATTTATGGATGGGTCCATTTCTTCAACAGTAGTAGAAATATAAATGAATAGTTATATATTCCAGGAATGAGTGTAAATGCAGAAAAAATGCTGTTAAGGTAAAAGATAATCGGATGAAAAGGAGACAGGATGACTGGAAGAATTGGATCAGCCCAGGATTGAATGGTGGAGCAGACTTGATGGGCCGAATGGCCTAATTTGCTCCTATATGGTCTTATGGTCTAAGATCAATCATAACCTGCTGAACAGCCGAGAGGGGTTCAATGGCCCACCCCTATTTCTAATTTATTCAGTATATTATTATGATGGACAAAGTATACTCACCAGGGATTCTGTCCCTCGGAATAATATTCAGATGCTCTCCTCCTGATGCCTAAAAATAATTTGCTCACACGTGAGCAAGAAGTACCCCCATTTAAGAGTGGCTCAGTAAGGCTGCCAAACAACTTGCAAATTTCAAGCACTTGATCACCAAGAGGATTAGATATAGACCAGCAACAGAATGCTGGTATAAAGCATACACATCATACGCAGAGGAACAAAGGCAGAACCTCTATTAAATTATAAAATGGAATGAAAATCACTAATTAATTGACAGAGGTTTTATTTTGACTTTATCAGCAAGGATGTAACCTGGAGAAATGCAATGAAAACATAACACACTCTGCAATGTTACTAGATTACTGCTCATTGCAATAAGAGTAGCATGCTACCCCATGTTATACCAACATCTTGTCAGAAACAGACTAATTTTTAAACAATGAGATTGGTAGTCTTGTGGGGATAGAAACTGGTACTGCTCGACACTGAGATACAATACCAATGGCCTACTCCTGCTTCAGTTTCTTTTGTGCTGTGTGTCTCTTCAAGTGTAAAAATTGGGTCCAAGTACTTGTTAAAAGGACATCATGAAGACATCAACAGTAGGGTTCTTCATAATTCTACGATCTTCACATTCATCAAAGGAGAATACTTTCATACAAAAAATATTAAATATATATATGGAATCAGAACCAAGACTCTACTCACATCATCTACATCAAATGGTGCAGCATAGTATTGTAGGGCTAGCATAATGCAGCTACAATGCCAGCGACCTGGGTTCAATTGACTCTGCTGTCTTTAAGGACTATGTATGTTCTCTCCATGACCATGTGGGATTCCTTTGGGTGGTCCCATTTCCTCCCACATTTCAAAGACATTGGTCCGGTTAATAGGTTAATTGGTTGCATGGGTGTAGTTGGGCAGCATGGTCTTGTTGCCGTGCTGTATCTCTAACTAAAAATAAATAAAATATTAGTGATGTACTTAAAAACTACTGCTACAAGATGACTTTGACCTCTTTGCTTGGCCTAATAGCCCGAACAGCTGTGACTCTCTGTAGGATAACTTTCTATTGATCATCAGATTTCACAAGTCATACATCACTGTGCCTGAACTTGTGGACCTGTCCAGACTAACTTACATCCCGTGGTGAGCCAGGGAATTGGTGGAGAAACTTGGAACACCAATCTTGCTGGTTCCTGGAATGCGGAGAGAAAACTACCACAATTTGGGGTTAGTTAGCACGGAGGCAGGCATTAAGTTATCAGAATGACTTACCTGGAGCACCTGTCCCCAATCCAATAATCGGGATTTAAAACTGTAGGTGGCTAGAAGAGTTTAGTTCAAAGTTCAAAGTAAATTTATTATCATAGTACATATATGTCACCATATACAACACTGAGATTCATTTTCTTGTTGGCATTCACAGCAAATACCACTCCCAGCAGGACAGACAAACAGCCAATGTGCGAAAGACAACAAACTGTGCATATACAGAAAGAAAATAATAATAATAATAATAATAATAATAATAATAATAAGCAATAAACATCAAGAACACGAGATGAAGAGCCCTTGAAGTATGTCCATAGGTTCTGGGAACAGTTCAGTGGTGGAGCAAGTTAAGTCGAGTGAATTTATTTCCTCTGGTTCAGGAACCTGATGGTTGAGGAGTAATAACTGTTCCTGAACTTGGTGGTGAGGGTCCTGAGGCTCCTGTGCTTTCTTCCTGATGGCAGCAGCATGAAGAGAGCATGGCCTAGATGTGGCAGGTCTTTGATAATGGATGCTGATTTCCTGTGACAGTGCTCTGTGTAGATGTGCTCAATGATGGGAAACGACTTATTATTGACAAACTGGTCAATATCCACTACAATTGTAGGCTTTTCCACTCAAGGGCATCAGTGTTTCCCTACCAGGCCATGATGCAACTAGTCAGTGTACTTTCCACTGCACTTCTGTAGAAGTTAATCAGAGTTTTAGATACCATGCCGAATCTTCACAAATTTCTGAGGAAGTTGAGCCGTTACTGCGCTTTCTTTGTAATTGCACTTACATTCTGGACCTAAGGCAAATCCTCTGAAATGATAACACAGAAGAATTTAAAGTTGCTGACCCTCTTTGCCTCTGGTCCCCTGATGGGGACTGGCTGATGGATCTCCAGTTTCTTCCTTAGGTCAATAATCAGCTCCTTAATCTTGCTGACACCGAGTGGGAAGTTGTTGCTGTGGCACCACTCAGCCAGATTTTCAGTCCCCCTCCTATATGCTGATCTGTCACCACCTGTGATTCGGCCAGTGACAGTGATGTCATTAGCTCACTTAACCATGGCATTGGAGCTGTGGTTATCCTTACAGCTGCAGGTATAAAGCAAATACAGTAGGGTGAAAAGCACACAGTCTTGTGGTGCACCTCTACTGATGGAAATTGTGGTGGAGATGTTTTTTACTAATTTGAACTGACTGGGATCTGCAAGTGAGGAAAAAAATTGAGGGGTGGGTGGGAGCCAGGGCAATAGAGCTGAGGACTGGGCAGTTGGTATACAAGCAGATGTAGTGTGTATTACACTGTCAGGAAGGACAGGCAAAATATTGAGCAGAATTGTAGCCAGTGGGCTGAGTTGCAGTTTAACAAGAGGACAAACTCAAAAAGGGTGACAAATACAGGTCTGAAGGTGTTATATTTGATGCACGCAGTTTACAGAATAAGGTAGATGATGTAGCACAGTCAGAGATTGGCAGGTGTGACATTGTAGGCATCACTGAATTGTGGCTGAAAGAAGATTATAGCTAGGAGCTTATCATCCAAGGATACATATTGTATCAAAAGGACAGGCAGGTAGGCAGAGGGGCTGGCATGGCTCTGTTGGTAACAGAATAAAATCCAATCCTTAGAAAGAGGCGACATAGCAGAAGATGTAGAATCTGAATGGGTAGAGTTAAGAAATTGCAAGGGTCAAATGACCCTGATGGGAGTTATATGTAGGAATTCTTGGAGGAAATAACAGGCAGGACAGACGAAAGAGAATTGGTGGATGCAGTGTACTTGGATTTCTTTAAGACATTTGATAAGGTGCTGCACATGAGGCTGCTTAACAAGATAAGAGCCCATGGTAGTACAGGAAAGATACTGGCATGGATAGAGGATTTGCAGGCAGAGTGGGAATAAAGTGACCCTTTTCTGGTTGGCTGGCGGTGGCTAATGGTGTTCCACAGGGGTCGGTGTTGGTACCACATCTGTTTACATTACACAGTATGTCAATAATATAGATGATGGAATTATTGGCCTTGTGAGCAAGTTTGTGGATGATACAAAGATGGTTGGAGAGCCAGATAGTGTTGAGGAAGCAGAGAGGCTGCAGAAGCACTTAGATTAAGAGAATGGGCAAAAAAATGGCAGATGGAATACCGTGTCAGGAAGTGTATGGTCATGCATTTTGGTAGAAGGGATAAAACCATAGACTCTTTCTAAAACGGGGAGAAAATTCAAAAAATCGGAGGTGCAAAAGGATTTGGTTGTCCTCGTGCAGGATTCTACAAACATTAGTTTCAGGTTGAGTTGGTGGTGAGGAAGCCAAAAGCAATGTTAGCATTCATTTTGAGAGAACTAGAATATAAAAACTTGGATGTAATGCTGAGGTTTTATAAACCAGTAGTGAGGCTTCACTTGGATTATTGTAAACAGTTTTGGGCCCATTAGCCAAGAAAGGATGTGCTGACATTGGGAAGGATTCAGAAGAGGTTCCCAAGAGTGATTTCAAGAATGAAAGGGATTGATGGCTCTGGCCCTGTACTCGCTGGAACTTAGAAGAATGAGGGGGATCTCATAGAATCTATCAGATGTTGAAATCTCTTGAAAGAGTGGATGTGAAGAGAGTGTTTCACATAGTGGGGGAGCCTTGGACCAGAGGACACAGCCTCAGAATAGAGAACAACCCTTTAGAATTGTGATGAGTTGGAATTTCTTTAACCAGAAGGTGTTGAATCTGTGGAATTCATCACCACATGCAGCTATCGAAGCCAGGTCATTGGATGTACTTAAAGTTATGTTGATAGGTTCTTAATTAGTTCCTGCATGAAATGTTATGGGGAAAACACTTGAGAATGGGGTTGTAAGGGAAAATGGATCAACCTTGAATGGCCTAATTCTGCTCCTATGTGTTCTGGTCTTAAGGTTTAAATTAAAGATCCAATTGCACAAGGAGCTACTGAGGTCAAGCTCCTGAAGCATATTGATTAGTTTTGAGGGGATGATTTCCAGAAGGTGTTCAATAAGATGTCACATAAGAGACTTATCCATAAGATAAGGATGCATAGAGTTGGGGTGATGTATTAGCTGGATTGGTTAACTAATAGAAAGCAGAGAGTTAGGATACATGGATGTTACACTGGTTGGTAATCAGGGGTGAGTGTTGTGCCGCAGGGGTCGGTGCTGGGCCCACAACTGATTACGATATACATTAACAAATCAGGAAGTGGGGACTGGGTGTTGTGCATCTACGTTTGTTGATGATACTAAATTGAGTAGAAAAGCAAATTGTGCAGAGGATACAGAGAGTCCGCAGAGAGATATAGATAGATTAAGTGAGTGGGCAAGGGTCTGGTAGATGGAGTACAATGTTGGTAAACACGAGGTCATCCTCTTTGGAAGGACAAACGAAAGAGCAGATTATTATTCGAATAGTAAAAAATTGTAGCATGCTGCTGTGCAGAGGGATTTGGGAGTGCTTGTGCTTGAATCCCAAAAGGTTGGTTTGCAGGTAGAAGGCAAATGGAATGTTGGCCTTCATTGCTGGAGGGATTGAATTTAAGAGCAGGGAGGTTATACTGCTACTGTACAGGGCACCTGGAGTACTGCATGCAGTTCTGGTCTCCTTACTTGAGGAAGGATCTACTGGCTTTAAAGGTGATGCAAAGGAGGTTCACCAGGTTGTTTCCAGAGATGAGGGGGTTAGAATAAGAGGAGAGATTGAGTTGCCTGGGACTGTACTCGCTGGAATTTAGAAGAATGAGAAAAGCTCTTATAGAAAGATATCAAATTATGAAAGGGATAGATAAGATAGAGGCAGGAAAGTTGTTTCCACCAGTAGGTGAGAATAGAAATAGGGAACATATACTCTCAAGATTCAGGGGAGTAGATTTAGGATGGAGATGAGAAGCAACTGCTTTTCCCAGAGAGAATCAGAATCAGGTTTATTATCATTGGCATGTGTCGTGAAATGTGTTAACTTAATAGCAGCAGTTCAATGCAATACATATATAGAGGAATAGAAAATGAATGAATGAATAAATAAATAAATAACATTTTATGTATAATGAATATATTAAAAATTCTGCAAAACCAGAAATAATATATATCAAAGAAGTGAGGCAGAGTTCACGGGATCAATGTCCAATCAGGAATTGGATGGCAGAGGGGAAGAAGCTGTTCCTGAATAGCTGAGTGTGTGCCTTCAGGCTTCTGTATCTCCTACCTGATGGTAACATTGAGAAAAGGGCACGGCCTGGGTGCTGGGTGTCCTTAACAATAGATGCTGCTTCTCTGAGACACTGCTCCTTGAAGATGTCCTGTGCACTTTGTAGGCTAGTACCCAAGATGGAGCTGATTGAATTCACAACCCTCTGCAGCTTCTTTTGGTCTGTGCAGTAGCACCCCACCCCCATACCAGACAATGATGCCTCCTGTCAGAAGGTTCTCCGTGGTACATCTATAGAAGTTTTTGAGAGTTTTTGATGACATACCAAATCTCAAAACAAAACAAAAAAGAGTGGTGAATCTGTGAAATTCACTGCCCAATGAAGCAGTGGAGGCTACATCAGTAAATATATTTAAGACAAGGTTGGATAGATTTCTGCATAGTAGGGGAATTAAAGGTTATAGGGAAAAGGCAGATAGCTGGAGATGAGTCCATGGCTACATCATCCATAATCTTATTGAATGGCGGAGGAGGCTCAACGGGCCAGACGGCCTACTCCTCCTCCTATTTCTTATGTTCTTATGATAGTATTGAATGTTGAGCAAGATAATTGAAAAGCATCCTGATGTATGCACTTGGCTGTCCCAGTGTTCCTGGGTTAAGTGAAGAGCCAATGAAATGGCATTTGCTGTTGACCTGTTGTGAAGGTAGGCAAACTGGAGTGGATCCAAGTCATTTTTCTGGCAAGAGTTGATATGTTTCATAAACAAACTTTCAAAGTACTTCAACAAAGAGGCAGGTTACCATGTTCTTCTTTGGCATCAGTTTAATTGAAGCCTGCTTGAAGCATGTGGATTCTTCTGATTGCCAAAGTGAGAGGTTAAATATATCGGGGAACACTCCAGCCAGTTGGTCAGCACAGGTCTTTATTATTTGCCAAAATACCCCATCTGGGCTGAATATTTTCTGTGGGTTCACTCTCCTGAAGGATGCCCTCAGGTCAGCCTCAGGGACTAAAATCACAGGACCATTGGGGGCTGTGGGAGTTCATGAAGGTGCCTCCCTTTCTGGACAGCCAAAGTGAGCATAAAAGGCATTGATCTCATTTAGGAGTGAAGAGTTGTCAATAAATATGCTGCTTGGTTTCACTTTTTTTTTAGAAATGATATCATTGAAGCCCAGCCACAGCTGTTGAGCATCCGTCAGTGATTCAAGTTTGGCACAGAATTGCCACCTCACACATGAGACAACATTCCAGAGATCATACCTGGACCTCTTGTATTTTACTTGCTCATCAGACCTGAATGCCACTGATCTGAGCATCAGCAATTTGCCGATCTCATAGTTCACCCAGGACTTCTTATTGGGAAAGACTCTGAATGGTTGTGTGGGACAATGAAATATAGGGAAGATGCATAAAGCTTCTCATGTAATTTGAACACCATCCACCCCAGCTACTTTCAAACAGAAGAACTAGTTTGCTTATGCCTCTGTGCAACAAAAAATGAACAATCTTCCACAGTTAGTAGCTATCTTATTAATGTGGTAGAAACTGTTTTCTAATATCACTGCATTGGTTTTCTTCACATTGAGTGTTTAAATTAAAAACAAACAGGAAAAGTACATGTCTTTTTGCCTTCACTACAACATTTTTATATTATAAGAATATTAGAGTATGTTCGCTGAATTTTTTATATAATTTATTTAATAAAGTCAAAATGACATTCCATGAAAAATTAAGTACTTATAGGTCCCCTAATGTACTCGTGTATTTAAAACACATAAAATTGGGTGCAGATATTTCTAGATATCTGTCAAGCCTAACCAATAATAACATAACAGTTCCCAACTTAATCACTCACAGGTTAGAGTACAATTTTCCTTTTAACAAAAGAGATACAAAAATAAATACAAATTGGGTTGACAAACAAATGCATTGTACGCCCATCACCCACAGTTGAACAGTTAAATTATGCAGTCACTGTGACTGGTGCAATGTATTTTATGCTTAAATACAGCTCAAACCTTCATTTGGGGATGTTGGCAGGGGGTAAATGAAATCTCTGTGTTTTGCAGAAACAGCAGAACATTTCAGTTTGGGCTCAGCATGACACTTACGACTGAATATTCTGTTTTATGTTCAGTAGGTGAATCCAATATAGAGGGTGATGAGTATCTTTCTTCAGTAGCATATTAGATTACAGTGACCTTGTTTTCTTGTTTACGTGGTATTGTTTGAATATACCCATGATATCAAACAGTATTAAATAAAATGTGGGTATAACTTACAGCAGCCTGCAAATGGAAATATACAAATATGTAGAAGGAGCAGGTGCCCAATCAATAGAGACAATATTTACTGGTTACATGGTAAGAAATACAAAAGGTTCTTAAACTAACAGAATTCCTTTGTTAATCTGTCCTTTTCTGTTGAGATGTGGAAGAGGTTTATTGTGTGTGTTGTGTCTATAAAACATAAGACAGTAGACAGCTGGTCTATTGTTGTCCTCGTGCATGTATAGATTTAATGGGCTATTAAACAAACTATTCTGCAGAAGGAAGTGTGGTTTAGAATACCCAATAAAGCAGACCTGATGTAATCCAGGGCAGTTCATCGCCATAGCACTCATAAAGCATTGCTGTAAAATTGCCATAGTGAAGAGACACTCGCAAATACTGGCACAGGACACTGGGTTTCGCAGCTTAGCAAACTAATTTTATTTTTAGTTGTTTCTGCCTTCATTCTTCAATCTCATTGGCAGCAGGATATTTTGAATTTATTTGATTTCTTGCACATTTGAAGTGGGTTTAATTGAATTCTGTATGCCTTTATAACAACTAGACTACAGGTTCTGGGGGGTGGTGGGTATGCTTAGTGTGGGCACGAGCTCCAAGGTAGGTGGCGCCACTGAGGGATACTAGGAATGAGGAGGGCCACCAGTTCTAAATAGCTAGGCCCCTTCACTAGAGAGCTGACCAGGCTCACCATTTTGAATTCCTGTTTAGTGTATGGAAGCAAAGATTAGAGGTGGAAGCTGTTGTCAGGCTCTCATGGGAGCTATCCCAGCAGTCCAGGAGGATATCATAATGAAGATGAGGTGTGGGGACAAAAAGGTGGAATAAATTAGTCCTTTGGAAGAATGGGCTGATTTATTCCACTGAATGAACTATGGGTAGACTCTTAAATGGCCATCAGCACATATGGCTTGGTAGTAGTGCAGTCACTTAGCTAGATGAGTCCCAAAGGACCTTGCTGTCAGACCATGGCTGCAACAGATAGTGAGTGAACCTACATGAGGTATCATAGCTAGTGCTATCAAGCAGTGCTCACTTGCCAATAACCTGCTCACTGACGCCCACTTTGCATGTTTCCAGTCCCATTCGCTCCAGACCTCATCATTGCCATGGTCCAAGCATGGACTAGAGGCCTGACTTCAAGAGATAAGATGATAATGATTCTGGCATCAAGGCTGCATTTGGCACAAGGAAATTCTGTTTTACTATGTATTGTCAATACATAAGAGGAAGCTAAAACTCTCAAAAAAAAGATGAACATGTCTGTTGAATGTCAATCATCCCAGTCCCAGGACATCAGCTCAGGAGTTCCCCAGAACAATGTTCTTGGTTCACCATCATCAGGAGTAACCTTGCTTTGATTTTGAGTTCGGACGTGGTAACCTTCACTTGAATTCACACCCTTCAGACAATGAAGAAGCCCATGTCTGCGTGCAGTTTAGGCAACATTTAAACAAATAAAAAGCACAAGTGATTCTGCAGATGTTGGCACTTTTGACAAATGCAAATTGCTAGAGGAACTCAGTGGGTCAAGTAGTGTCTATAGAAAGAAATGGTTGACATTTTGAGCTGAGATCCATCATCAGGACTGGAGAGGAAGAAGCCTGAATAAGAAGCTAAGGGAAAGGAAGGAGTACAACCTGGCAGGTGATTGGTGAAACTAGGTGAGGGGGCAAGTCAGTGGGTGGCAATGGGGGATGAAGTAAGAAGTTGGGAGGTGTTAGGTGGAAGAGGTTGAAGAAGAAAGAATCATGGGAGGAAGGGAAGGTGGAGGGGGCATCATAAGTAGGTAACGACAGGTGAGGAAAAGAGGAAGAGTAAGAGGGGATCCAGAATGGGAAATGGAGAAAGAGGGAAGGGGAGAGTAGTGAAATTACTAGAGGTTAGAGAAATAAGTTTAGAGGCTACCTAGATAGAACATCAGATGTGGCTCCTCCAACCTGAGTGTGGCCACATTATGGCAGTAGTGGAGGCCATAGGCCTACAAGTTGGAATGAGAATGGGAAATCAAATTGAAGTGGGTGGCCACAGGGAAATTTTGCCTTTTGTGGAGTGAAGCTACTTGATGAAGCAGTCCCTTAATCGACATCTGGTCTCACTGACGTAGAAGAGGCTGTTTTGGGAGCACTAGATACAACAGGCAACACTAACCCTCATCCGGAAGGACTGTTTTTGACCCTGAATGGTGGTGAGAGAGGTGGTCTAGGGGCAGCTGTAGCACTTGTCCCGCCTACAGGAATAAGTATCAGGAGGGAAATCAGTGGAGAGAGACAAGAAAACAAGTGAGTCACATAGGGAGTGATCCTGCAGAAAGAGAAAGCTGTGAGAGTCAGTAGGTTTATAAAAGATTTCAATAGAAAGTCTGTCTCCAGATGGAGACAGAGAGATTGAGAAAGGGGAGAGAGGTGTTAGAGATGGACCAAGTAAATATGAGGACAGGGTGGAAGTTGAAGGCAAAGTTGGTGAAATTTACAAGCTCAGCTTTGTGCAGGAAGCAGCATCAGTGGAGTTGTTGATATAGCATAGAAAGAGTTGGGAAGCATTACCAGTGTAGGTTTGTAACACTGACTTTTCCACACAATTGACAAAAAGGCAAGCATAGCAGAGG
The DNA here is from genome assembly GCF_048418815.1 of Hemitrygon akajei. Taxonomy (NCBI): domain Eukaryota; kingdom Metazoa; phylum Chordata; class Chondrichthyes; order Myliobatiformes; family Dasyatidae; genus Hemitrygon; species Hemitrygon akajei. The sequence goes on along the minus strand of NC_133134.1, from coordinate 34,067,826 downwards.
CCCATGCACGTGCCCATGGCTACATCTTGGGTTTTGTAGAAACTAAGAGACACCAAAAGAGAAAATTATTGAGGGTGAGAAACATTTTTGCCAACTGAAGTGGGGAAGTGGTAGAGAGGAACTGGTTAGATTGGTTAGAAATGGAGAGCTTTAAGGCCTTCCAGATTGGAGATAGAAATGTATAGGGACTAGACATCCATTGTAAAAGTGAGGCGATCAGGGCCAGGGGACTTAAAGTGAGTGAAAGTATTTGAAGTGTCATGATATAGGTATGATGTGACTGGATCAAGTGGGACAAAATGAAGTTGATTTATGTGGACTCAAAATCATTGGAGCAGGAGCAGGTAAAAATAATTGTCTTACCCTGATAGTCAGGTTTGTGGATCTTGGGGAGGTGGTAGAAATGAGTGGTACAGGGTTAGGAAATTATGAGGTTGGTAGCTGTGGATCAGAGAGTCTGAAGTAGATGATGGGGTGGGAGACAGTGGTCTGGTGCTCCTTACTGGGGTCCTGTTCAAGGGGTAAGTAAGAGGAGGTATCTGAGTGATTTCCTATCATCCAAGAAAAGCATCTCGCTCAATTGCTTCCACCATCCTAAACATCCATTCTGTCCATTATCAGGACACTATCTCTGCAGTGTGCACTATCCGCAAAATGCATTGCAGTCACTCACCAAGGTGAATGTGTTCTCTGAAGTCAGTGACTTCTACCACAAAAAAAGGCAAAGGAAGCAGAACCACCTGCAGCAAGGTAGAAGTCAGTCTCCCAGACTACAACAGCATTGTCAGCAGTTCTGATGGTGAGTGTGGAGTGCTGTGCATTCAAAGGGCATGAGGTTCAAATAGGAGAGAGGAGAGCTCTCTGAAAGGCAGAGAGAGTGTGTAGAAGAAGAGGAGGAGGTTTGATAACAAGAGAAAGTGTTAAAAATAGAGGGTGGGGAAATCATTGCCAAAGAAGGAGGCTCAGAGACGAAGATGACGAAAGTAGTCTTGGCATTAGGCAGACAAAAGCTGATAAATGGCAAGTAACATCCATGCTATAAAAGTACTAGGAAATGACAGCTAAAGGAGACATTCTGCCCTCTTACAACTGACATTTTGTGACCCACAGCATCCACATAAACACTGTGGTTACAAGAGTAAGTCAGCAGGGCTAGGTGTCATGTGAACAATGGTTCATCTTTTGACATCCCAAAACCATCCAACCTACTCACCCCTTACATAGCATAAGTCAAGGGTACAACGGGTATTCTCCACTTACCTGGATGAATAGAACCCTAGAGACACTCAAGATGCTCACTATATGGATAGTGTAGGATAGTAGACAGCCATAAGAGTTTCTGATTTACTCAGGAATGGATGTTGCCTGTGTGGATTTGGCATGTTCTCCTTGTAAACAACATGGATTCGACCCAGGTTCTCCAGTTTCTTTCTGCATTCCAAATACATACAGGCTGGTAGATTAATTGGCCACTGTAAATTGCCTCCAATGAGATGATGAGTGGTAGAGCCTAATGGAAAATGATAAGAATGTGTTAAGGATAAGGTAGGATCAGAGTAGGTTGAGTAAATATGGATGCTTGATAGTTGATGTGGATGCAATGGCCCAGAGGGCTGTTTCTAAACTATATGTTTCATTAACTCTGTCATCCAGGAAAAGTAGATTGCTCCACACACAAAATACTGGAGGAATGCAACAGGTCAGGCAACATATATAGAAACAAATATATGCTTGATGTTTTGGTCCAAGCCCCTTCTTCAGGAATGAGGAAGAAGGGGGAAGATGCCAGAATAAGAAGGTGAGTAGAGAGGAAAGAGGCTAGCTGGAAGCTGATAGGTGAAGCCAGATGGGTGGGAAAGGTCAAGGGCTGGAGAATAGGGAATCTAATAGGAGAGAAGAGTGGACCATAGGAGAAAGGGAAGGAGGAGGTGACCCAAATGGAAGCAATAGGCAAGTGAGATCTCCCACGATCCTAAACATCCATTTTTTCCACTATTAGGAAATAATGTCTGCATTGTGCACCATCTACAAAATGCACTGCAATTACTCACCAATGTCACTCTGGTCTCTGAAATCAGTGACTTCTACCACAAAAAGGCAAAGAAAACAACTGTCTGCTGTTTCTTCTCCAAGTTACAAAATTTCTCCTCAAGTTGTAGTGTCCTGCTTTGAAAATGTACCAAATGTCTTCATTGCCGAAGAGGCAAAATCCCAGAACTCTCTACTCAACTGTACTGTCAGGGAATCCTTCCATTGTTCAAAAGATATTGTTTACTGAATTATTTATGGATGAGCAGTAATACTGGTGTTGTCAGTAATGCCCAGATCCCAATAAACAAATAAAAATAATTATCCCTGCTTTTCTTGGCCCAGAAAGACATTTAAAATCTTTTTTAAAATATATCTTGTTATAACTCTTTTCATCTTTCTTCCACCTCCTGGCAGATTAGTCTGACGCAGAAATCATCACTGATCCCAATCAGGCAGTGGAATAAATAAAAATGGGCTGGATTCTTGTGAAGTCATCAATCCGCTACCTGTATATTTAAAGAGGCCTCTGCCAATGTAGCAGCGTACAAAATGCTGTGAGATCTCTATGAGTTGGGCAGCTTCTACAGAGAGAAATGAACAGTCGATGTTTCAGATTGTTGGAAGAGTTGGTGGAGCAAGTGCTGACGGGGTGATAGGTGGATCAGGTGAGAGGAGATAGTGGGAATGATTTAAAAAGCTGAGAAGTGACAAAAGGCTGAAGAAGATGGAATCTGATAGGACAGGACAGTGGACAATGGAATAAAGAGAAGGAATTGAGCAGGGTCTCTGATAATGTAGGATAGGTGAGCTGTTCACTTGGTCAAACAATCTAGAATCAGAAGAGAAGTCAGTGGAAGAAAGGCTAGTGTTTATCTTGTACTTTTCACACCATTTCAAACTTCATTATAAGCACTGTAAACCTTCTAAGGTTTCAAAGAATGGAAACGCAATTAATGCACAGCAAGCTTCCATAAATAGTAATGACAATCAGGCATGTGTTTAGGGATTGTGGGATGTTTTCTTAATGCTGAATAAATTACTGAATGAATCTTGCATGGTCACTACTTTGTCTTCTCATGTTCCACCTAAGTTGCACAGACAATAAGATCACTGAAGTTTGGGGGCAGGTGCTAGGAGTTATGGGGGAGAGAAACCCATGAAGGATATGAGAGTCAGGGATGGCCAAGGGAATTTAGGTATTGATCGTCCAGTCATTAACTGAATATAATCACTGGTCACAGTCAACACAGTGGTTGTCCATGGTGAAGGAGTTGGAAATGGTTGGGTCAGCAGATGGGTAGAGAGGAGGCACACTGCTGCTAATTTTAAGATGTTGGGAGAGATTGCTCTGAGGAGAGAATGAAGGATTGAAGGACCAGAAAGAGATGCAAGTAATTGCCTGCTTTAAAGACTCTGAGCAAAGTTCTTAGTGTTGGCCTCTTATGTAGAAGTCGATATTGCAAATCTGTCTAACCCAGTTTGCAAGGCTGTTGCTTTAAGAGTAGGTTAGCCAATGCTTGCATAATAGATGATTTTGGGATTGGTGTCGACCAAGTAAGCATTGTTCTTTTTGTGTATTCAGGTTTCTGTGCAGTGACACTGACTGAAAATCAGACATTGTGCAAATAATTTGAAGTTCGGTAGTCGTTTCATACTTCATTGACAATTGTAACAAAGTGTGAAAAATGCACAGTTACATCATCCCATTTCTGGCAAATCTATTTTATCGTTATTAATTGAGGGATAAATATGGGCGAAAACATCGGGATAAATTCCCTACTCTGCTTAAAAATTGTGCTATGAGATCTTCCATGTTAACAGGCACTCTGGTCCTTTCCTCTTTCAACAGATCATACCTCCAACAGTAGAACACCCCTTAAAATAGCACTAGTTGCAAACTAGGTATTTTTGTAATTGAGTATATTGAATGGCATTTCAATCTTGAACCTTTGACTCAGAGGGCAGATCCATATTGACACCTTGGAATCAGGGGGATCAATTGATTCTACTGATGTTAACCCTCCATTGTGTAGATTTCTACCAGGGGAGGAAATTTAACATCATTGCACTTGTATGTCACACATACGTTCATCATCAAAAATATGTTTCTTAGTGATTAAGCAGATGGATCCAACCCAGCTCTGATATTGAATGAAATCAATGTGTTTATGATTTCAAGAAAACATAGAAATAGTTAAATGAATAGTTTAATTCCCTTATTCCATTATTCTTCCCCCATTCCTGTCGGATCCCTAAAATACATTGAATTGATTATTTTGTCTTTGGATCACAAATTTTGAAATATTTCATGCCCATTTCTGAACTGTTATTTTGTGAAGTTCACAAAGAATGAGGCTAAAGGTAGACTCTCTCAAATGCCTGGGAGTAGGTAATAAAATCACAGATGATTAAACTATAAATTGAGTATTGGACACACTACAGCCACTGACCAGTTATTATTGGAAAAACCTTTCACTGTTTTCAGACAATTTAAGAACATCCTTTTCTCTTTGAGATTTTCTGCTAAAATCGGCATTTCCCTTCATGTTACTCTAAAGAGGAAAAAGCATTCGAGGGAAAGACTTAATTGCCCACTACAAAAGTGAGTGTTGGATGGGAATCTACTCTGAAATATGAATTAGATAAATTGGTCATAAATGACAGACATCCAATGAATATGAATTCTTTTTTAAAAATCCACATGTTAATGCTTGACATTACATTATTCTTGCTAACTTCATTGTCTTAATGGTCTGTATAAATATTAATGACCATTTACAATAACAAAGTGAATTAAACCAAAGGAACATTATCATTCCACAACTGGAAATGATTTTGTGATCAAAAGTTACGGATTAAATCCTGCATCAGCAAGTAAATTTTCTTAATATGGAATTAAAGCATAGTAATCCTAAAATAATTATGTCTTTGAGTATTAATTGTGTGTTCAATGTGAAAAGGTGTATAATTAATAAGTTTAATTTTTACTGCAATTAATTTAGAGCACTTTAGATGACAAAATTAAATTGAAGAGAATACAATCCATTTACTTTTCAATGTTCCATATGAAAATCTGATTTTGCTTTGCTTCAATTTAAATAAAATTCTTGAAATCACTGACAAACCGACAGATTTGGAATACTTGTGAATGTTAAAAATAAATGTGATTTTAAAAAGTTTGTGTACAATTATAAACCACTATTTCATGTGTGCCAGAATGTAATAGTTATATTAATGGACTAGCAGCCAAAATTCTAGATCATTGCCCAAGAGACGTGAATTTGAATACCTCCATAGCAGCTGGGAGATTGCATACTCATAATTAAATATAATTGGAATTAAAAATCTAATTTTAATAATGAATATATATGCTCAAAAAGCATGAAACTACTGGATTGTCATAAAAATCCATCTGAATTTCTGAGGTTCTCTAGAGATGGATATTTGATATCCTTTCCAGGAAATGAATATATGTAAGTCAAGGTCCGCGAATGTAGACGACTCTTAAATGCTTTTTCAGGGTAATTAGGGATGGACAATAAATCCTAGCACTACCAAAGACTATCATATCCCATAAAAGTGAAAGAAAAGCAAATTATTAAATGGAAAATTTATAAAATGTAGTAATTAATAGCGATTTCTTTAGGATCCATCACCTAAATTATTATAACTTCGAACCGTGGCCATATTCAACTCTGTAAGTGGACTTAAAATGGCCCTAGATGACTGCCAGTGCTGAGATGGTTTTGCTCACTGCTGACATGTATTAACAAGTATTGACTTGCCTACTTCAGAGAGCTTCATGATAAATTGTTGGTAAGTAAGATCCCAATCTAAAATCCTTTAGCTGTGCATGCTGATGCTTTAAATGATGAAATAAACACCATCTGAGAAATACGGGGGGAATAAATAACTTGGCAGAGGCAAAGCCATGTTTGATTGCTTTGTCAGCTGTCAACACCATTGAGTGCTTCTGAATGTTCCTTACATTTAGAGAAATTCAGATCAAGTTGAAGAACATATAAAAAGTTTGAAAATGTAAATCAATTCAACTTGCCGAAAGAATTGTAAATAATTAAAAGCAATGTTCAAACTTAATTAACTAATCAAATACAAATTCCTTTATACTTCTTCTTTGAAATGGAATTGTTGGGTTATTAAACAGGTTTATGCAGTACCACTGAACACAGTGTGGAGTCTTTCTAGTCAAATTTGGTGAACAAATTTGGAATTGCCGCACCTCATATAAGATTCCCAAGAGTCTTGTCATTTCTGGGGATGATGGTAATAAGGAGTTCAGCATGAAATCATCAGAATTTCCCAGTAAGTTATGGTTTAATGAATTTTTATTTCTGAATGAAGAGGTATTTTACTTTAAATCTATATTGATATAAAGACAGAAGATTATTATTTTGTAGTTTTTCTGCCTATTGGACTTTTATTTGGTTACATTTAGCAAGAAGCTCATCTGTCTTTTTAAAAGAGATAATCCCAATATATAGAAGATGCTTTATTTTATTACAAAGCTGAGATGAATTATGGTCATTTTAATTTTGAAAATGATAAAATCAACATGCCTACAATATCATTTCTATGTTTATACATTTTTCAGTAATCTGAATTATTTCCATACAGATATTAAAAAAGGTTGGGTCATATTTTGATGCAATTTATCAGAGTGGAACATATTGATCATGGATGACAATTTGGATAAAAAATGCAATGCGGTGGACAGCTACCAACATATTCAATTATTTAATATTCATGAGCTCCTATGTAAGGACTTCAGAATCATGGATTCCTTTTCTATCTAATTCCATTGTCCTAGTTCTGTACCTGGCTTTGTTACCAGCTGACTATTCCCTCCTACCTGCATCTCTTGCAACATTTGCCAGAACTTGCTGCTGGATGATTCGATGATGTATAATGGTGGGCCTCAAAAGGAGTAACACCTCATGAGAAATAATTGGAAATAATACTCAAGTCTCCAAGTGCCATAAAATAAAGCAATTTTATCCTAGTCTGCTGATTTTTATTAATTATCCACTAGCAACGGCAATTCTGTGGAAGAGTAATGTGTCTGTAAAAGAGTATTCCCTTATTACCCAGTTCCTGAGTTACATGTCAACTCTGAATCAGTCTTACTATGTTGTTTCATGGTTTCTTTCTGCCAACGATTGAATGAAGTAAAAGAAATTATGAAATTCATCTTTGTTTTAATAGAGGCAAGGTCAATGTAAGTTCATCCACCAGCATATTTCTTTATCTGGAGTAAATTAATATTGTTAAAGCAATAGATCTGGCATGGGTCTCATTCAGAGTTCTTGTGCTGATGAATATTTTCTGTTGTAAAACTGTCCTCATGGAATGAAAGAAATAAGCAGAGGAAAGCAGCCCATTCAGCCCTTTGTATTCATGCCAGCAAAGAAGAGTTATTTATCTTAACCCTACCTCCCATCTTTTAATCCAATGTCTTGTAGGTTATGACACATGAGCTGCACATTAGTTACTCTTTAAATAAGGTGTATGCTTCACCTTCATCAACCTTTATGCATTGAGTGTTAGACTCCTAACATCCTCTGTTGTTGTACTTTTTTCTTTTTTCAAATATGCTTAAAATTTCTACCAATTGCATGAGATCTATCCTACCCACTTTACTGCTGGTGATACTGTTGGGGCACCACAGTAGTGTAGCAGTTCATATGATGCTAATACAGCTCAGGGTGTCGAAGTTTGGAGTTCAATTCCGGCATTGTTTGTAAGAAGTTTGTAAGCCCTTCCCATGAGCACGTGTTTCCTCCAGGTGCTCTGGTTTCCGCCCGTAGTGAAAAGACACAACAGCTAATTGACTATTTGGTTATTGTAAATTGTCCTGTGATTCGGGTATGGTTAAATAGGTGGGTTGTTGGACAGTAAGGCTCGTTGGACAGGGAGATTCTGTTCCGCGCAGTATCATTAAATGAATAGAAGGTAAGGAGGAGGAGAGAGTAATATTGGGTGGGATTAAAGAAAAGAAGCAAGATGAGTAATGCTAAGTTATTTAGTATCCTTGAAGTGGATAGATGCCAGACCCACATGAAATATATTCCAGGTTGTTATAAAAAATTTAAGAAAGGAAGTCCTTTGCTCATCTCCATCATTTTCCAAACTTTCCTGCTGCGGAGGGGTGTCAGTGGATTGGAGAACTTCAAACATGTACTGTAAAAAAAAAGGAGAGAAGCACATCAAAAATGTTGGAGAAACTCAGCAGGTCATATGGCTTCTGAGGCGCTGATGAAAGGTCTTGGCCTGATATATTGGCTCTTTATTCCTTTCTGTAGATGCTGCCTGACCTGCTGAGTTCCTCCAGCATTTTGTATATATCACTCTGGTTTTCCAGCAACTGTAGAATCTCTTATGTTTATAAAAAAAAGGGAGAAATGCACACTCAGTGGCCACTTTATTTGGTACAGGAGAGGAACCTGGTGTGGCTTTCTGTTACTGTAGAGCATCCACTTCAAGGTGCAACGTGTTCAGAGATGCTCCTCTGCACAGCACTGTGTAATATGTAGTTATTTGAGTTATTTTCAACTTCCTGTCAGCTTGAACTAGTCTAGCCATTCTCATTTGACCTCTCTCATTAACAAAGCATTTTTGCCCACTGAACTGCCACTCACTGGCTATTTTTTTATGTTGTTTGCACCATTCTCTGTAAACTCTAGAGATTGGTGTGTGTGAAAATTCCAGGAGAACAGCAGCTTCTGAGATACTCGAACCACCCTATCTGGCACCAACAATTATTGTACAGTCAAAGTCATTTCTGTCACATTTCTTCCCCATTCTGATATTTGGTCTGAACAACAACTGAACAATTTGACTATGTCTGCATGTCTTTATGCATAGAGTTGCTGCTGCATGATTGGCTGATGAGATAAAGTGGCCACTGAGTGTATAACCCAGTTAGCCTGATGTGAATAAAGGATTTACTACTGTAAATGGTGACAAGATATTCAGAAAATAGTAATAGGATTTAGCAGAATTACCATGCATTTATGAAAGATATATTTGAAAAAATTGCTAAAGTTTTTCTTTTGTTACTGGTAAAAGCAGGACAGATATTGTTGTAGTTAAACTTTCATAAAGCCATAAGTATGGTTATACACAAGAAGTCATTAAATGAATTTGAGGATTCAGTTAATAGACTGTCATGGACTAGGGACTGGTTAATGGGCAGTTTACAGAGAGTAGAATAAATATATCATTTTTGTATTTGGAGGCTGCAGAGACTTAGAGTAATTTATCCATATTCATTGATGAAAGAAAGCTAGGTGGCAGTAAGTGTTGAGAGGAGGATGCAAAGAGTTTGAGGGATTATAGACTGGAAAAAAATGGACAGGAGCACTGCACATGGAATCTAAAGTGTGTAAGTATGTGGTCATCCATTTTTGGTTTTAAAAAAACTAGAGAAACAATGGCTAAGTTATTTGCACCATTGTGACTGAGTTTAAGGAAGCTTGCAGACCAGACTGGTATTGTCACTTAGCACATAAAACATGGTCACGTGTATAGTTGATCAATCAATAGTTGGGATGTTTGTGTACTCAGAGATTCAACCCTCATAAGATTAATTTTGGGTGCTTGGGATCTCCGTCTCCAGAAGCTTTCAGACCATCTGTGTGAATTACTTTGTCCCGGGAAAGGTGTCTGAAAAACATCACATTCAGATAATATCAACTAATAGCAAAACAGTATAAATGTTAGAAAGCATTAAGGATGGTTAGGAATGACAAGAGACATTGACAGATACACGCAATGACAGAAACAAGAACCAGAAATCATTCCTCAATCTTCAGTTTCTGTGATGGACGACTTGTTCATTTGCACTCATTAGTATGTTATTTTAGTTCATAAGAATTGTACTTGTGCTTGGAAATCATTCGCAGTTTATAAATCTTTTGTAATTCAGAAAGCTTCTGTGAGTTTTAAATGTGTATTAAGAATTAGTTGTCTAAATTTAAATGTGTATTACTAAAAATAAAATAAACTATATAAAACGACTTTGTTAGCTGTCTATATCTCCCACTTGCTAGGGAGGGGGAACCCCCACTCAAATAGAGGGTATTGGCAACTAGACATGGCCATAGAGACTAAACAGAAGTGTGGGTTGATACAGAATAACCTCAGTATAAACAGGGTACCCATAGATACGGTACCTGAACATAGAACATATGATATAGAAATCTACAGTGCATTACAGGCCCTTTGACCAACAATGTTGTACCAACCATGTAACCTACTCTAGAAACTGCCTCGAATTTCCCTACCACATAGCCTTCTATTTTTCTAAGTCGTATGTACCTATCTAAAAATCTCTTAAAAGACCCTTTTGCACCATTGCTGGCAGCGCATTCCACTCACCCACCACTCTCTGTGTGAAAAACTTAGCTCTGACATCCCCCCTGTACCTACTTCAAAGTACCTTAAAAGTATGCCCCCTTGGGAAAAAGCCTCTGCCTATTCACGCGATCAATGCCCTCATCATCTTATACATCTCTATCAGGTTGCCTCTCATCCTTTGTTGCTCCAAGGAGAAAAAGCTAAGTTCACTCAACCTATTCTCATAAGGCATGCTCTCCAATCCAGGGAACATCCTTGTAAATCTCATCTGCACCCACCTATAATGTATAAGGCTTAAGATCTTTTGAGTTTAGAGTTTTATGGACAGTGAACTCAATCCCATCACAACATGAGGTGCTGAAAGTTACTGTGTATCTATAGCAAACAATAAGAATTCAAACAGTAATTTGATCTTTCAGAAGATATAAGTATCCTTACTCTTAAGATATAAGAGTAAATGATACAGTATATAGCACCCTGGTAAGGCAAGACTACATGTAGAATTTTGGGTATAGTTCTGATCTCTCTATTTGAGAACAGATAGATTTGTGTACTGAAGGATCCCCACCCACTCCTTACCAATGTTTCTGCAATGGTGAGTTTGTTGTCTAAGGAGACATTACACAGACTAGATCCATATACTTTTTAGTTTAGAACAACAAGAGGTATTCTCAACAAAATGTACAGAATTCTTGACCAATTGGGGATCCACTATATGGGCTGACCAGAAATGAGGATCAAGATTTTAAAATGAGGTGTCTGCCACTCAAGAGAGAAATGAGAAGAAATTTCTTCAGTCAAAGGTAGGCGAGGCTTTGGAATACTCCACTCGAGATGTGTGGATGCTTCGTCACTGAATATTCAAGAAACAGAATCAGAGATGGACAGATTTTTAAGAAATGGTTCTGAGACTATAAAATACTGGGTTTGTGCTGCAGTGAAAGGTCAGTCACAATTTTATTGAATGGCAATGTAGACGTGAGTTTTCAGCTTTTATTTTTTCACTCGTGTTCAGTAGTTGAAAAATAGTTCGAATCATTCTGAGTCATAGAATCATAGAACATTAGAGCACAAAAGCAGACCCTTCAGCCCATTTAGTCCATACCAAACTATTATTGTGCCTAGTCGCATCAATACACACATGGACCATAGCCTTCCATACCCCTCCCACCCATGTATTTATCCAAACTTCTCTTAAATGCAATCAAACCCACGTCCACCTCCTCTGTTAGCAGCTTATTCCACACTTGCACAACCCTCATGTTACCCTGAAGGACACTGTAGATCTTCCTTTAAAAAGACTCTGTATGTGTAGATTTACTCTGGAAAGGGAGTGTATGCAGAAATAAGAGTTTTGATGTGGGCAATACATTTATTGTAGAAGAATGCACAGTTTTGACAAGGTTTCACATGGTTAGAAGTAAAAGCCTATGGAATGCAAGAAGAGTGTGAAATTGGTTGAATAATATCTGAGTGGGTAGGAAGCAAGAGTGTTTTTTGACTAAAAGTCCATTACATTAGTGAACTACAGAGCTCAGCACTCCTTTGCATTTAGTCATATCCATTAATGATTCTGAGCTAAATGTAGGAGGCATGCTAAATAAGTTTTCTGGTGATACAAACATTGGCAGAGTGTGGTAGTGAAGAGGAAAGCTTTATACATGGGAAGATATTGATGGTCTGGCCAGTCAGGCAGCAAAGTGGAATATGAAATTCAGCCTGGAGAACGATAAAGTAAGGCAAGGAAATACAGGCATGCACTGTAAATGAAAGGCATAAAAGACAGGGTGTCCTTATGCATGTGAACAGATCCTTAATATTGTGGAGTTGATTGATAAAATGAATTAAAGTCCATACAGGCTGCCTTCACAGAAGCAAAGTATAGATTATAAAGGTAGGGTGTGTATATCTGTGCACTTGTAATGCTACCATGACAGTGTAATTTCCTTTGGGATCAATAAAGTATCTTTCTATATTGTAAATGTATACAACATTAGTTAGATCATGGCTTGGGTGCCGTGTTCATATCTAGTCATCACATTGTATTGTACTGGAAATGGCGATGGAGAGGGCATTTACTAAAACATCAGTAAGACCAGAATATTTAGCTTTGAGGAATGAGTGAATAGGTAATGTTTTTTTTCAGATCTGATGAGAGAGGAGAAATTCAAATGGCATGTACTGTATAGTCGGCATTAAGAAAGACCAGACAGGAAGGTTGTATTTCTGTGCCAGAGAGGTCAATAACTAACAGACATGGGTTTAAAGTAATGAGTAAAGGGATTTGAGGGGAGATGAAGATTTTATCTAATCTACAGGCTGGTAGACATGTGGGCTGACAGCCTGAAATTGTGGGAAAGATTAAAACCTTCAAAGCAGTTGACTATAGTACCTGGATGTGCATTTGAAGAACTGTGTCCTGCAAGTCTACAAGCCCAGTGCTGCGAGCCTGGATTAAGCCAGATAGCTTTTCATTGACTGGTTGGGCCAAATGTTTTCTATCCATGCTGTAAATGTTCTATAATTCATAGGCCTTGTTTGCCTTTCCAAATACATTATCTCATATTTCTCTAAAGTTAATTCACTTGAATTCTCTTCTACCATCTTGCATGTTCCTTGATATCTTTCTGAAACCTGCAGTACTAATATTTCATTAGAAAATTTCTTAATCGTGGTGCCTACATTCAAGTCTAAATCATTGAAAAGTCCCATGAGAAGTAAAGGACTCTGCATTGAGTCCTTTTAACACCACTGAATATATCCTCCCAATCATTAAAACTCCAGTCAACCATTCTCTTTGGTTCCTGTCAGCAATCTTATTTTGAATCCAATTTGCCAATTCCCCTTGAATTCCAAGGACATTTACTTTCCTATTCAGTCTATAATTGAGACCTTGCCAAAAGACTTGCTAAAATCCATGTTACTAGATTAAGTACACTACTCTAATCAACAATCCTTGCTTCCTATTCAAGAAATTTAATTGTTGAACATAAACTTCCTTCAGTATTTGCATACTTATTAAACACATCTTTCTCTGAAGAAATTTGTGCTGGTTTATAAAACTTGTAATGAAATGCAGTATACCCCCATAATAAGGCAATTTAGGTAACAGGAATTTGTCCTTATAAAATCCACAGATCAGTTCCAAAAAATAATTGCTCTGATGGAATTTATGTGCAAAAAAGGAATAATAAAATAAAATAACATCCACATAGCCCTTCAAATCCTTTCAGTAGTCACTTTAAACCCATGCCTGCTATTTTATGATCTGAGAGCACAGCCTCAGAATAAAGGAATGTCCCTTCAGAAATTAAATTAAAAAGAATTTCTTCAGCTAGTAGTGAATCCATAGATTTGTTGCCATGGAGGCCAAGCCATTCAGTGTATTTGAGGCAGGTTCTTGATTAGTAAGGGGGTTAAAGGTTACTTAAAGATTAAAAAATTAGCTTTATTTGTCACACATGCATCAGAATGTCGAAACGTATAGTGAAATGAATCATTTGTGTCAATGACCAACACGAATATGTGATACGAGCAGCCCACAAGTGGTTCCATGCTTCCATGGCAACATAGCATGCCCACAACTTACGAACCCTAACACATTCACCTTTTGAGTGTGGGAGGAAACCAGAGTACCCAGAGGAAAACCATGCAGTCACAGGAAGAACGTGCAAGCTCCTTACAGACAGCAGCAGGAATTAAACCCTGATTGCTAATCTCTGGCACTAGAACAGCACTACACTGAGCACTTCTAGGGAGAAGGAAAAAGAATGGGATTCAAAGGGAAAAAAAATCAGCCATGGTTGTATGACAGAGCAGACTCAGAGATGCAGTGGCCTTATTCTGCTCCTTTTTCTTATGGTCTTATAAAATGCAAAAAAAAGCAACATATTCTGTCATCTTTAGACAAGGTTATGCATTATATGGAGTTTTTACTGTATAAAAATGATATCAGCCTCTTTAAAAAGAATACGAGTTTAGTATCCCTTAATTCAATTATGAACTCATTGGTTAACTTTAGTTAAGGAAATTGTAGGTGTTTTATCACAAAATCTAAATGTCAGCAAGTGACAACTATTCAGGGCTTAGTAAAACAGCATAGGATAAAATGTATAAGATAGAACAAATAGCATTTATCACTAGGGAGAACCTCAAAGAACAAAAATGAACAAATTGTTTTATCACCTAATATTTGCTGTGTATAGGGATCTCCCGAAATAGCAATGAACAGAGTACAAATGATGTTTCTAAAATTGTAAATGTTATCAGAGTTGGGGTTCACTCAACAATCACAGGGGCATTTCTCTGACCTGATCAAAATGCAGGGATATGCAAAAATCAATTACAAGCAACCTTTAAAGACACCTGAGATGTTGTGGTAAATAATTACCAATCACATCAAATTCTGTCTGTAATTAGTTATCTAGATAAGTAATTAACGAGCTGGATACTCTTACTGGGATCAAATGTCAGGTTCTCTTTCTTCAGGTGAGATGAGACAAATTGTTGCTTTTCGTGAGTTGTCCGTGATCAATCCTTTTTGGGTTCATTTCCACTTATGGGACAAATGTATAATACCTAGACGTAACAACAGACTTGAAAACTGTTATGGCCACTTGGTTAATGTTTGCTCAAAAATCAGTATAGACAGCTGGTCAGGTGATTGAATAAGTCCAGATGTACCATCTTCCTTGTTATATCACTGTTTTTATTTAGGACTTGCTGACACTAAGATTTCTGCCTACCTCTCTAACTCACAGGCCTCTAATAATTAACTCTGATCTGGCTTTGAAGTGCAGGAGGACCAAGGGGTGCAAGCATGTGCATTTTCTCACTTGTTTTAACTTCTTTTTGAAGTATCTCATCTGAGCTCCAGAAATAGGTCACGATACAGTGCTGTTGTTGCAAGCAATGCTGCTGCCTCCCTACAGATTTTCTGTAATTCTCCCGACAGCCCAATACTTTACTGAAGTTGTTCAGGTAATGCAAGGCCGCTTCCAACAAGAAACTTAATGCAAGTGCACTTAGAGTAATAATTGGAATTTTTATGGTTGAGAAGGCAAACACTTTTAATACAGGCAAAACCCCTCATGTAGTCAATGGAAGACAGTAGGAAATCAAAAAGATGGATCACCCTAATCTATGTATTGACATCTCTCATGGCTGAATAAATGGTGTAGTTGAGCTATATTCGCTGGTATTGATCTACTCACTGCTTAACATTCATGCCTTCACTTCTTGAGGTTGACCACAGGGCAGGGGATTTGCCATCCATCCCCAGCTTACAAAGGGACTCAACACTCCCCCAGCAGAACAGTAGGCAAAGTAACTTATCATGATATGGCTTAGAGTTAAGTGCTGAAGTGCAGGGAATAAGAGCAACATTGAAAAATCCATAGTGGCTCTTATGGGGATGTTTGACAGTAGCAGAATTGTGTTTTAAAGGTTATCGGTAATTCAAAAACTATACATTTGGCTGCAGCGTTTTTTCGATCATTTTGACTTATCAGTAAGGTATATTTCCTCCTTTGTATTGTAAGATGCATTTCTTTCATAAATAATATATACAGTAATCTGTTTATCCGACTAGATTCTGGCTTGTGAAAATATTTTTTAAATGGACATGGGCTGATGTCATGTTTTTGGTTCTTGCTTGTCTGTGTGTTCAAAAAATAATACATGATCCAACATTGTATGAATACTTATGTCAGCAAATAAAAGGTAATTTTAGTCTTTACAATCCAATTTTAAAACATATAGTGAAGAATATGACCTCCTCCTGATACTTTGTTTCATTAATTTAATTAAATATAGCATTTGTTTTGGAATAAGTCAATAATATTGCAGAACCAGATGCCAGGAGTGAGCTATTTATACTCACCTCTGACCTACAGTATAAAATGAGATTAGTTTTATTTATGACATGTACATTGAAGCATACAGTGAAATGCTTTGTCTGCATCAATGACCAACATAGTCCGAGGATATGCAGGAGTCTGCTCACAAGTATCGCCCTGTTTCTGAGAGCAGCAGAGCATGCCTACGTCTTGCTAACCCATACTGACCTGTACACCTTTGGAATGTGGGAGGAAACCGGAGCACCTGGAGGGAACCCACGTGATCATGGGAAGAACATACAAACTTACAGACCGTGGCAGGCGTTGAATCCCAATCACCAGTGCTGTAGAGCAATATGTAACCAGTTTGCTATCATGACACCCTAATTTGAGCTTAATTTTTGTAGCTGCAGCCATGCCAATTTACTGTTCAAAATTATGCCCAATCCAAAAAGATGATGCCTTGCACAGCAGAATGATCTCTTATAATGTTTGGAGGCCACAACAAACCCCAGCTATGAAACAGCTAGAAAGTTACTCGCCTAACTTTGGCAGCTGTCAAAATCATCCTGGACTTTGAATGCTTCTGATTTTTTTCATGATATTCAGAAACATTCACAAGCTATTAAAAATAAACCAATAAATTGATTAAATCCTTCTAAAAATTGTTAAAACTGTTAGAAAAGTAAATATTTAACAGGACCTAACCTCAATTCATTAAAGGAATGACTCTTATTGCTGCTGTTTTAAATCTCAGCCATATCTCTCCAATGAAATGGACATCTTTCCTTTTTCTGTAACCCCAGTTCTAAGTGGGCAAATACCCCAGAGCAGCTTTGGAAAATTGCAGGAAGTTCATGGTCCAGTTTATCTGACCAATTCAGTATGTGCTGGAACGGCAAAATTCTAAGAGCAGTGTGACTGAATAGTTAGAGATTCCTGGTTTTTGCACAGGGAACCTTAATTTTCTGAAATTTACAGGTTAAATATTGGCAGCCACGAGTGGAATTGTCACCATTTCCAGAGAGTTCCAGTCCATTATAATTATAAGTATAAGCAGGATTAATGAGTATACAATAGCTTGCAAACGCGCAAGAATAATCGAAGACCTATCATCCAGTTGGAAAGAATGTAAAGCACTAATGTCAGGAGTTGTTAAACTTTCTTTATCCAACACTATAGTTTCAAACTCAGGCCTTTTTACTTACAGTTGAACTGCCATTCTTCATTTTAATCTATTTGTTTTGAACATAAAGAAATCTAATTTATTTATCTAAAGTCTTCGATATTCCAGTGCTGATGATTATCTCCTTCAGTTGAATCATTACTTGACATTGAGACCCTCCATTGGTCGGCGTTGACTATGAATGTTGTGTCCCAGCTCTCTATGTGATATGCAAGCCAGGACTGTACAATACTTAGAACAAGCTGTTGCCCATGTAGCCAGCAACCCCCTCCACACAGCTGATACATCCAAAGGAATGGCAGAGACTGATACAGTTCGGCACCAGTGGTGTTGTAGGAGTAGTTAGTCAGCGTTGAACTCAATGTAGGACTGCTTTAAGGACTTCAGCTTTGGATTTTTCCTGAGGGTTTACTCCCAAAGTCTTCCCCATGAGTGGTGTTATGAAACCGGTAACTGGTTTCACTTACCAGCAAAGATAGATATGTCAGTTGAAGTCCAATGGTACTATTTTCAAAAGTTTTATTAATAAAGGGGCACAAAAATTAAGGTTAATACAAACATTCAGATAACATGCGTCAATACTCAATCTAAAACGCAGGTACATTAATAATCACTCAGAAATAAGCTCTTTCGTTGTCTAGGGTATAATACTGAGTCCAATTGGAAATATAAAGAGTCACTCTGAAGTCTGCAGGCTTTTCCCTTTTTGGTTTCACGTGTTGGAGAGAGAGAGAGATAAACGGAAATACTTGCCGTTTACATCCGTGGAATCAGGGGAGCGATCTTCCCCGTTGTTAGTTAAAAGCGATCTTCCGTTGGTTCTAGCCACAAACCCCGCATTCGGAATTTAACGCACGTGGCTTATTTCAAAATGGCTTCCCGTTCCCACGGGAAGCGTTATCGTGCTTCTTGGTGTCTCCTTGGTGCGTCTGAGGGTCGTCCTCTTTCAGACCCTTCTTTATACTGCCTCACGGGATCTCAGGTGTCAATCAGGTTGCAGGTGATGCAATCTCTCTCTCAACCAGCCCACTTTGCCCGAGGGCTTTACAATGTCCCTGCGAGTTGGCACGTCTGCAGTTCCCAGGTGTCTCCTGAGAACAATGCCACAGTCGCCAGCTTTTGTCCCAGTGGAATGTGGTATCCAGCACGTTGCTGTCTTTCCATTTCCTGTGTCCATTCGGCCTGTCTCTCTCTCTCTCTTGCTCTCTCTCTCTCGGGTCATTGACCCCCCTTTCACTAGGGCTCTTGCAATTCTCACAAAGGAGGGGGCTGGTATCATAACACCTCCCCTCTTAAAAAGGTTTTTACCAGCGGTTAAAACCCAGAGTGGTACAGAGTCTTACAGAAATTTTGAATCTAACACAATACAGAAGCTTTTCTTTTCACTACAGAGTAATACAGTTATACATTCAAGTCAGCATCTAAACAGTTAACAATTACAGTGTCCCTTTAGTTAATATTTTAACATTGCGTACCGTACTAAAGTCTTGTAACATCAGACTTCAATTCAATAACCACCTATTTATTTATTGTTTTCAGCAACAAAACTGCGGAGGTGTGATCTTAGCTTAGGTGCATCTACAAAAGTTTATGCGAATACTAATCGTTTCGGTCGGTTTACTTCGCCGGCAGGTCTCCAAAGGTCTGTCTTTATTATTCACAGGCTTTGGCGCAACCCGTAAAAACCTGCTTTGCTGTTTAAAAAAAATGGCATCCCCATTAACCGTCACCTCTTTTCTGGCGAGTCCCCCCGTTGGGACTTTGAGTAATTTGGCGTGGTGAACTCCCGCCCGCCTCGTTCATTGGGGCTATTTTTTCAACACCATGCCCCAAACTGTCAAGACCCTTCAGGCTATTTGTTTTTAATTCCAACTCCTCTTTCAGGTAGCATTTCGAATGCAACCTCTTCACACCCCACCCTGGCGTAACAATAGAGTGGGGGGCCCCGCTATTTCCCGACTCACTCTGTGAGCGATCTGCCAGGTTTAAAATTTCTTCCTTCGACTTGGGAACTACAGACTTTCCGTTTCCTTCAATAACAATCCTCATTCCCCCCTTAAATTCGGCATTAACCTTGGCCCCACTCTCGAATACAAACACCGTGGAACTCACACTTCCCACGGTTACCAAGGTTAACCCTTTTCCTACTGAACCAACCCTATCTGATCCACAAAGACGGCCGCCCCGTCCCCCTGAATCAAACACCTCAGACTTCCCCTGAGCTCTGTTACCAGGTTCAGCACCACGTGCGCCCCCATCTTGGACACACCCAAACGGGACATTGGCCCCTTCCAGGCTTTCAATACCCGTACCTTTTTCAAATTCTAACGTCCCCCGATCCTTCCAGTTACTCTCTAGGCAGCCCCCCGTTGGGGAAGGCGCAACCCTGCGAGCTGAAACAACCTCCTCGGCCATTTCAGCTGACTTCTCCACAGCAAGGATACCCTTCCTCTCTAAGACTGCCCTCATTTCACTCTCGGGACCATCGAGAACACCTTTAGAACTCTGAACTTCTCCAAACAATTCTGCCAAACCAGACAGATTAACCATGTCCAACTCTGGACATTTTAACAACTTTATCCGTTTCTCAACTTTAGTTCCTACCTCTAGGACCTTTCTCTTCACTAAGGGCAGGGCTATTTCCTCTCCCTTACCCCCTTTTACTTTACTGCTTTCTGTTTTACCACCCTCGGAACCCTCATGGTACAGGGTCGGTAAAAACATCTTGGCCAGATCACCGCTGGCTTCATTTAAACTGTCCTCTTTCTCAGCCGCTTTTTCCGACAGGCTGCGAGTGACCGCGCATGCGCGATAGCTTTGGGACTCTAGGGGCGGGGCCACCGCACTCGCCGGTCGGCGGGTCGGCATCATGGCTGCCCAAATCCTCCCTCCTGCTAACACACTTTGTAACAACGCGACCCACTGCTCTTGTGGCCACTTCTGGTTCACTGCCACCTTTTCAAAAAGCAAGAAATAACTATCAACATCCGTCTCTTCGAACGGAGGTACTACTCTCAGCTCCCGACTAACATTAAACCGCTCTCTCCTTAGCTCCTCCCTCTCTCTTTCTCTCCCCGCTGCCGCTCTCTCGGCTGCTGCTAACTCTCTGATCCGAATTTCATGCTGTCTTTGCCTCTCAGCTTGATCCTGCTCGTTTTCCACCTCTAACCCCTTCGCCAAATTTAACAAGTCTGATTTGGTGCACACCTCTAGCGCTGCCACAGTCGCGTTTTTCATAAATTCACACACGTCCATCTTTGCTGGTTTTTCTGTCTGGCTACCTGCGTACCAGATCCAAATTATTTTGTTTTGACTTACAATCCCGATTGACTGACCTCCCCCTTTTTGGTGTCAAATCCTGAGACGAGAACCCCACTTGTTATGAAACCGGTAACTGGTTTCACTTACCAGCAAAGATAGATATGTCAGTTGAAGTCCAATGGTACTATTTTCAAAAGTTTTATTAATGAAGGGGCACAAAAATTAAGGTTAATACAAACATTCAGATAACATGCGTCAATACTCAATCTAAAACGCAGGTACATTAATAATCACTCAGAAATAAGCTCTTTCGTTGTCTAGGGTATAATACTGAGTCCAATTGGAAATATAAAGAGTCACTCTGAAGTCTGCAGGCTTTTCCCTTTTTGGTTTCACGTGTTGGAGAGAGAGAGAGATAAACGGAAAAACTTGCCGTTTACATCCGTGGAATCAGGGGAGCGATCTTCCCCGTTGTTAGTTAAAAGCGATCTTCCGTTGGTTCTAGCCACAAACCCCGCATTCGGAATTTAACGCACGTGGCTTATTTCAAAATGGCTTCCCGTTCCCACGGGAAGCGTTATCGTGCTTCTTGGTGTCTCCTTGGTGCGTCTGAGGGTCGTCCTCTTTCAGACCCTTCTTTATACTGCCTCACGGGATCTCAGGTGTCAATCAGGTTGCAGGTGATGCAATCTCTCTCTCAACCAGCCCACTTTGCCCGAGGGCTTTACAATGTCCCTGCAAGTTGGCACGTCTGCAGTTCCCAGGTGTCTCCTGAGAACAATGCCACAGTCGCCAGCTTTTGTCCCAGTGGAATGTGGTATCCAGCACGTTGCTGTCTTTCCATTTCCTGTGTCCATTCGGCCTGTCTCTCTCTCTCTCTTGCTCTCTCTCTCTCGGGTCATTGACCCCCCTTTCACTAGGGCTCTTGCAATTCTCACAAAGGAGGGGGCTGGTATCATAACAGTGGGTATAGCCACAAGGCAGTGGAGAGACGAGATCAGAGTTTTTCTCCTAGATTAAATGCCAACCATGGTTGATGAGCCCCATCTGCCCAAAGCAACTGGTTTTAAGGCGCCAGTAACCCAACTTTACCCCTTCTTCTGTCAGTAGAATTGGTTCCACTGGGCTTAGTACCTAAGCCACGTGTGGAGGCCAGGAACTGGACTTGGTTGCCAGACAGTATTTGAAAATCACACATTGGAGGTTTTTAATAGGTAGTGGGATCTTACCCCCACTACAACCCTCAGCTATAACAAGCTTAAGGAACCAAGGAACTTGATGTAAGACAGGTATAAAAAACAAACAAGTACCAATCGATGAAGGCTATTATTAGTAGTGAGAGGTGGGTTTTTGTCCAGGTATTAGTAAATAAAAATTGATTTTAGTGCAAAATGAAACATTAGCCAAGCTCCAACACCTCTATTATCCATTCCAACTCTTAATGAAGGTCTTGTGCTTGCACCCAACCAGCCCAACACCAGTCGGTAAAAGAGTGTACCGAATTGCACCTCTGAGCTGCGCTGATTGATACTGAAATTGCATTTGAAAGTTCTCATAAGTTTCTTTTATAGATTAAGTGCCGGGATACGAAAAATAACTGTGCACAGCTGAATCTGGTGAATGTAATCAGGTTTAATGGACTTGGGAGCTTGTTGGGAATTAAATAACTATTGATTTGTTGGAATATTACTGTCATTACAAAATGCCAGTATGCGGACACGATCCAACAGATTGAATTGATGGAGCGGCTTTTAAATTTCAGGAGCCGTGGCTTGACCCAGTGGCAATTCTATTTTGCCTGGCTACAATGAATTTCAATATACTGTATTTTTGGATAAGCTGTTAAAATAAGTAGAAAAAGCATTCTACAAAGATACAAACTGATAGATAAATATTTATATATCAAGCCAGAAGCAGAAAAGAAAGTTTAAGATTTCAAAATTAGAGCTGCATGGTGGAAATCAGTAAGAAGATGTCAAAATCTCTGTGGGTCTTAATTTATCAAAGAGACATTATTCAATTTATCAACTCACAGTATACCTATAATTTAAACTTCAAAATAAAACTGGCATATTCTTCTTAACATTCCAATCTTTCTGTTCTAATTAGTCTGCAGTACAGATTTGAAGTTTAAATTTAGACACAAGCTTAATTCTTTGTTCATTTTTTTTCAAACACAAAGATTTATTTAGCAATTCCTTCAGTGGCTGGTACCACAACTTAACTGAATGATAGATTGAGTTTTACCTCATTGCTAACCCTCCAAATGGAACCCACAGCTGATAACCCAATCCTGCAAATGTGGATTTGAGGCGAGACGTTCATTCCAGGATCATGGTGTTGTGCTATGTGGAATTGCTGATGCATTGCACTCTGCATCCAGAATCTATTCTGGTGGAGTTAATGAAGTGAATGTTGGAGACAGAATGCAAAGCATGGACTGTCATCTGGGGATGGGTTCCTCAGTATTGATGTTTTAAATTGTAATATACTAATACTGCAAAGTGTTCTTCAAGCTCCAATTTTCCTCAAATTTGGTAATTTATTTACCACGGATGGTAATGACTTCTGTTGTTAGAGTTCTGGTGATCTGTGCATTCACAGTTAAGCTTCAATCCCACAGTAAAATGTGGTGTTAATTTAACACCAGCCCCAATATGTTGTACATCCAGCAAGGTGATGATCCACAAAAAAACAACAAAGGCAATACATACAAAATTATTAATTCATCATATTTTTGTATTACTCCAGCATCGGCATTTACAAGTTGGCAATTGTGATATTGACGAAAATGCATAGAATTGTGTTCTGATAATGTAATTTAACAGTCACTTCCTCAATCAACCTTGTTCAGCGGCCAGAATTAGTATTGAATATAGTTCTTGCATATACGCTATGCGTATCTTGGGAAGTTAACAGACCATATGAATGTGGTCATTGTGTTATCATGGTTTTGTTCCAGAACAAAGATGTAGAAGGATCCAAGTTTGATTCCCCCTCCGCACAAGAAATCAAAATCTCTAGACTCCAAACTACCCAGTGTATTTGAATCCTAACTGCCACCCTTAATTAGTTAAGTGATTTATCTGTTCAGAACAAGGAGCAATTTGTGCACGAATAATTCATACTAATCCTGTCACTGATGTTCACACATGGTAAAAGAATAAGGGAAAAAATCCTAACTATTCACTATTCATGAATCTAGTACTATTTTCATCATAGCAGATATAATTTTCATCATAGCACAAATAATTTGAGGTGGTATACAGATTGGGAGAATGGGCAAAGAAATGGCAGATGGAATGTAGTGTAGGGAAGTGTGTGATCATACACTTTGACAGAATGAATAAAGGTATAGACTATTTTCTAAACAGGGAGAAAATTCAAAAATCAGATATGCAACGGGTCTTGGGAATCCTTGTACAGAATTCCCTAAATGTTAACTTACAGGTTGAGTCATTGATAAGGTAGGCAAATGCAATATTGGTATTCATTTTCAGTGGCTGAGAATATAAGAGCAAGGATGTGATACTGAGGCTTTATAAAGCATTAATCAGACTGCACAGACTATTGTGAACAGTTTTGGGCCCCTTATCTAAGAAAAGTGTACTGGCACTGGAGAAGTTCTGGAGGAGGTTCACGAGAATGATTCCAGGAATGAAAAGGATAATGTTTGAGGAGTGTTTGGGCCTGTACTTGCTGGAGTAGAAGAATTAGGGTGAATTTCAAAGGTTGTTAAAAGTTATGAAGAGAAGGCAGAATAGAGTTGAGAGGGATAATAAATCAGCCATGATGGAATGGCGAAGCAAACTCAATGGGCCGAATGGCCTAGTTCTGTTTCTATGTCTTATGGTATACCTAATTTACATAATTACATGGACTCCTGCATATTTAGAATTTGTAGTGTAATGTGCTGTATGGGTTTATTAGGGATCGGGAAAATTGTAAGTGCCTTTCAGGTGAGACCCACAAAGTGTGAATCTTATGTCAATCCTGGTGGGCATGAGGAAGGAAGACCACAATGCTGACACAGTAACACAGCTAGTAGAGCTGTTGCCTCACAGTTTATGCAATTAATGCTCAGTCTGAAACCCCCCCCCCCCCCAGTGCTGTCTACGTGAGGTTTGTTCATTCTCCCTTTGACCATGTGGTTCCATTTCCCCACTCCTTCTTCCTCCCTTCCACATCTTGAAGAACTGTGAGGTGGGAGGTTAATTGTAACTTCTCCCAAATATGTAGGTGGTGATGTAGCTCGAGGCATTTGATAGGAAAATGGTGAGAATAAAATAAGGCTATGATAATACATTCGGTCAAAAGGCCTGTTTCTATGCTGTATGTCTACCCCAGGCTATAAAGGAAACCCTTTGTATTCATCCAACCCATATTTGAAGGCCTCAAATTTCAAACCTCTGCCATTTCCTTCTGATTATAACCTTCTAATCACAATTCCCTCTTGCTCCTTGTTGCTCACCCAAAGACCTCAAAACCTTCTTTGATTGAGAGGTGCACTCCTTTTGCTTTGCTTAGGGCCATTCCCAGAAACACCCAATCGGGAACTCCTGTCCATCATTCCCTCCCTTTCACTAGCCAGGCTATCATTTGGTTGGCCACTGCATGAGGGACAGACCTGCAATCTGGTAAAGCATTAGAGTGTATTTACCCTACTGTATTGGCTATTCCTAGTTGTGCCTCCACAGCTTCTATTTGTCTTAAGACAAAATTTCATGTCCATTATAAAGTTACTATGGGGCAAACTATTTTTCTTTCCAATGTAAGACATCCTGTACCAAATGAGATGTTGGCCATCCTGGTGGTAGACTAGGACCACTGCTTCCATGGCTTGTAATTATTTTCCAGGAATTCCAGAGATCCATAGATACTATGGATCCATAGATCCATAGATCCTACTTCTATACTCCCTATAAGTTTTGCAGGATCTCTGCATCCCTGATCTTGATTTGTTCCTCAGCTTTTGTCTATGCTGTAAAATCCTCACCACCTCTGTTAATTTAGAGCAGAAGTTATCAGGCATCTGTTACTAGGGTTGAGTTTGACTTACCTCCTTCAGGATGCATTGAAATAAACTATGTGTCAAGTAATTTCAAACAATAAACTTCAAGTGCTGGAAATATGCGGCACAAACAGACAGTGTGGAAATATTTAGCTGGTCATACAGCTCAATAAAGCATTCTCTGCCTCCACAAATGCTGCTTGACCAGTTGAATAATTCAATCATTTTTTTTCTACGTGTCAAGTAAACTGATCACTTGCTGGGTATCCTCCAGAAACTCAGATGTTTCTTGTGTCAGCCTTTGGTTCCCACATCCTCCTCGGGTACCTCAACACCACATTGATTAAAGAAATGATAGGTTTTTCAAAAGCACGCTGAAATTCTTGACAGGGAATTGGTTATTTTGGAAGTGAATGTAAGCAATGCAGTATACAGCAATGAGAAAGGTAATTAATCTGCTTTGGTGCTGCAGGTGTGAATTTTGTGCAAGCTGTCAGGAGATCTTCGTTGACTAATGTTTCAGGATATTAGAGTTACATAATCATATAGTCATACAGTTGTATAGCCCAGTAGCATAGTCTTCAGCCCTGTGGTTCTCTGTTGACCATCATATGTATCAATAATAGTCTCATTTGGTCCATGAATTCCATGTATTACTGATTGAAATGCTTGTCTGAATGTTTTTTATACATATTGTCAATATTCATCTGTACCAAGACATCAGTTTTACATTTAGCAGTCAGATTTTTACTGCTCATTAAGTGATGATGATGATGATGATGATAATATTCACTAATGAGATATGTTATTACGTATACAAAACAGTCATTTGGATCGAGAATCTGAATACCACCATATAGGTTTACCTTGCATATGCTGGTAAGTTAATTGTCCCCTGTGTAGCTGGATGGCAAGAGAATCAGAGGGCAGTCAATGGGCATCTGGGAGAGAATAGATTACTGGAGAATATGCAGACGAAAAGGACTGATGAAAAGTTGACATAGACTTGATAGGTGAAGTGTCCACCTTCCATGTCGTAAGAAAGTATGAGAATACTTTGTGTTGAGCTTCCACACATGGGTGACATCTGTGTAATGAATTAAATGATCATATTATGTACCATAATGGTCCATGTTTTTATTAGTAAGAGTTTGCACAGGTTTGAACAAATCATAATTTGTTTATCTAGTTTACCCAAATGGATGTTTTGAAGAAGTAGCAGGGATTGTTGATGAAGAGAATGAACAGGGTATAGCCTTTGCGGGTTTTAAGTAAGTTTTAGACAAGTGCCTCACAAAAGGCTGGTTAACATCATTTGTAGATTAGGAATATCAGTGTCATCTTTGATTAAGCAAAATGGCTTAATGATAGAGAGTAGTGAGTCCCAATAGTGGTTGTGTTTCTGACTGGCGGATAGGAAACTGTGTCATTCTTCAAGGACCAGTTGGGAGAAGATTGTCTTTTTTGATATACAGTACGTAAGCAACCTGGATGTTGGATAAGAAATAAGTTATGACTGAGATCTACATTTGTTTTCATTGATCTTCTGGGTTTCCAATGTGTTCTAGTAGAAATCAAACAGGTACTCAATGAAAATCTTGCAAATAGAGTTGTCTTCCTGGAGATATTAAGAGTTCTTAATCTGGAATTTGCACTACTCTGAGTGGGTGGGACAGGGGTAAAGGTTTGACAAGCCTCTCCCTCTCTTTCCCCCTCTCTCGTCCTCACCCTCATCTTAAAAACCTTGCCTTTCTCTGCACATCCTCAACCTGTTGAAAAGAATTAAACTTCATTGTGACAACATTAATATTTCAACATATTATTTGAAGAACTGGCTGTTCCCTTGCCTCATTCAAGTCTCTGCAGATGCTCCAACCAACATGCAGGATTTGTAAAACAGAATTGTAATAACATAATAACAAACATAGTAACATATAACACCAAATCCTAAAACAGACTGTTGGAGATGTGGCAAATATGGCTTGATCTTACTGTCAAGTCTTTCACCAATTCAGGTACGCCCTATATTTGTGCTTTGAAATTTCCTTAGATCAGAAGGTAATATTCTTTTATTATACATGTATATTGATGAATCAAAAATTTTATTAACCATTTTAGACAATAGTGAAACCTATGCTACAGGTTGTACACACTTGGATGTAAGGACTTATTTTTAACTTGATCTTTAAAATTATCAAATGCAAAAAATAGAAATAATAATATTATTCAGAGCCCAATCAGATTACATATATTCTATTGACAAAACCAGTTGCAATATCCCTTTAATAATCAATGAGAGAACATATACAGTAAAGATATTAGCATCAATATATTTGAGGAAATTGGGAGTACAGAATTAGTCTACTTTTACATCCATTATATATCTTTTTGCTTAAAGCCAAAATCTGCTTTGCAGATCTAAAAATATACTAATATTTATTTGACAACATTTTAAGTGTAGCAATTGTAATTAGGAAAATTTAGCACTGGAGCTTTGCTAACCATGGATAGTAAAAATAGATCAGTACAGAGCAGGCAAAGTAAAGATGGAACATTTGCAAAATTATTCTCACTTAGCTCTAGTACGCATTGAATTCAGAAGTAATCCTTCAACCAATTTATCCCTCCAGTCATTTTCACTAGCATTTTAAAACAGTAAAATAACTAGAAACTCTCTATATTAAAGTAAAAATGATTGTAAAATGTGCCACAGCAGATAATGTAGCAGGATATGACTTTGATCTCAAGAGCTTTAGAGTGGAATTTGCACTTTCCCCCTGTATTTGTATAGGTTTTCCATGGATGCTGTCTTTATCCCCCACACCAAAGACATGCTGGTTATTCAATGATTGAACATTTACAATAAGATTCCTATTCTAAAAAGGAGAGATTAATAAAGCAGGGAACAATAGACGGTTTAACCAATGAGGATCATCTGAAAAATATGGAATTATTAGGGAAACAAAAGTCATAATATGTTTTGAGTAAGCAAGGTTTTGTGAAATAGAATTTGAGTTTATCAAATTGAATATAGTTCTTTGAGGATGAAATAGGCAGGGGAAGAGGGGAAACAGTAAATGTTCTGTATCTGCATTTCCTGAAAGCATTCCATGCAATGCCACGTAAAAGGTCACTGCAGAGAAGATGGCTCACATTTTAGAGAGCAACATATTGACACGAATTGAGAGTTGGTTAATTAACAGAAAAACGAATAGAGGGATACATGTGGCATTTGCAATTTGGAAGTTGTAACTAGCGAGCTGCCACATGGATCAGTGCAAGGGTCTAGATTAGATATAATTTGTTGTAATTGCTTAGGATTGATATATAAAAGCCAATGATTCAAAAATGGTGGGAAAATAATGTAAAGTTATTCACTTTGGTAGTAAAAATGAAAAAGCAACATTTTTTTAAAAAACGTGATGTTTTTAAACACAAGCAATTCTGCACATGCTGGAAATCCAGAACAATACACACAAAATACTGGAGGAACTCAGTAGCCCAACCAAGATCTTTTGAGGGGAGTGAACAGTTTGGGGCTGAGAAGCTACATCAGGACTGATATTCATGAATATCTGGTTGTCACTGTAAATGAAACACATGAAACTGGCACAAAGGTAGGAAGAAATTGGGAAATATGGGGGTTTTATTGTAGGAAATGTGAAGTAGGGGTGGTTGTTCTAGCTGTTTTCATTTTGACAAGATCACCCTTGGCATACTGCAAAACAGCTTTGGGTGTCCTTATTTAGGGAAGGATGTACTAGAAGTCATTGTGAAGCATGTTTACTCGATTGGTTCCTGGGATGAAAATATGTTCTAATTGAAAATGAAATTCTGGGCTTTAGAAGAATGAGAAGTAAACTCATTGAAGCAGATAAGATTCTGGAGGGGGGTGGTTTGAAAGAGTAAATCTTGATAGGGGGTTCCCTGGTTGCAGAATCTAGAATTAGGAGTTATGAACTCATAAAAGGGACTGGCCATTTGAGACAGAGATTACAATTCACTTCACTTCTCAGAGCAATGTGAATCCTTAGAAATATCTACTCTAGAGAGCTGTGACTGCTGAATCATTAAGTATATTCAAGGTTGAGCTAGATTGATTTTTAGACAGCAGGGGAATTATGAGCTAAAGGGATCAAGTAGAAAATGGTGTTGAGGTTCACAGTAAGATCAGTCTTGATCATAGTTAATGTTGGAGCAGGATGTCAGATGTTAAGGGTCTACACCTTGTGTTCTTATGTGTTTTAATCAGAACTCATTTTATTATTGAGGAAATGTTTTGATAAAGAGTTTAATGACTGCAAATGGAACCTTGTGCTGTGTCTAAAATCATTAGAAATAATAGTTTTGAAAGCCAGCTCGGGTTAGCCAAAGTTAAGTTTCATTGGCTTTTCTGTGGCGGTCATTTTATTTTGCAGTTAAGGGCTAAGAGGGATACAAACGAAGACAGATGGTTTTCTACAGAATCACCCTGCAGCTCTTTCATCTCTCATCTAACTATTAATTCATCTGTTCAGATGGATACATTTGTGCATGTAACCAAGATGAATATTAATGAGATTTTTAATAACCCTGTACATTTGCATTCTTAGTAATTCTTACATGGTTCTAGCTGATTAAAATGAATAATTTACATAATTAACATATGGTTATTCTGTTGCCTTTAATATGCTGATTATCTCAACACATTGGTCGAAAGTCAATTGGATTCTGAAAACTTAATGATTGTTTGAAGTTAGAATAGTTTACTCCAGTGAGGTTGGCAAATATTTACTGTTGTGTTTTATTATAAAAGAAATTACCATCCAAACTACTTTCAGCATTTTGAAAAATATTATTTCATTTATTCTAATCAATGGGACGATGCATATTCCAGTAGTCATAGATGACAAAAATATATATATATTTAGACATTCTTACTAGTAATCAATCTGGTTCAGGTTCGATAACTGAGGGTAAGTTTTCTTTATGCCCAGATAGCTTGAGGTCAACCAGAAAAGGAGGTAAATGGTTGCCATTGGATTCTTGCAATGAATACCAGTGAACTTTGACCTCTAATGATCGTGCCAGTATTTTTGCATCAGCAGCAAATCGTTTTTGAGGCTCTTAGCAGTACATCTTAAAGCAATGTTTACCTGCATATCTTCCCAGACACGCATCAGATCACAGAAACTGCGACATTATAAATTTTGTCTTTGGGTCAATTGGAATTTATATTTAAGTCTAATACAGCTCAAATGTAAAGGCTTACTGGATGTTTCTTTAAAAAATAGAAGAAGCCTGATGCTTTAAAATCATGAGCATGGAACAGGCTTTGTACGTCCAAATGACAAAAAAACTACAGAGTAGAAAAGTTACAGATGAGAGAAAAGTGTTCCTATAAAATCTTTTGGGATTTGTTTCTGTTGTTATGATACAGGTAACATTTTAAGCTTTGTATTGTCTGGCAGTAAGTGCAATATACGGGAAATAAATTGTGTGTTTATATACTTCCTCTTTATTTATGGGGGATCTCTGACAACTTGCTCCCTCCGGGGTCAGGTGAGGAAAAGAAGCCCATTGACTACAGTAATTTTATGGTATTAATCCTTTATTCTTACCTTTTAATGAATGCTGGATCTTGGACAGGATGTAGCTCCAAACATAGCACTTGAGCAAACCTTAATCTTTAATAAGCTGTGGTGCAAGTCTATAACTGTCAGAGAATGACGGAAGAGTGCTGCTTTCTGCCAGCCTGCTCAGAATATGAAAACACTGTTCTTTAGGAAAAAAAGAAACGTCACTTTTTAGTGCTACTTGCTCAGCCTCTGATTGATAAAACCAAATTCTATTTGGGACCACTTGAATTTAGAAAATGGAAAGGCTTACTTTTTTGAGGTTGAATTAAAAGACCATAAAGTAGACGAGTGCTTTCCTTTCTCTAATCTCTCTGTATATATCTGTTTGGTTATGAAGTATTTTACTACATTGAGAAAAGCATGCACAATATTTAAAAGGATGAAACTATTTAATAAATTAGTTCCTAAGAAAAATTAATGTTATTTGGGTCATCCTGAATAAAATTGATATAGCTTTCCATATTTTAATTATTCAATTATTTTAAATGGGATAATACTCATTTATAATATAAATTCAGTCCTAATAAAATATTAAAATATGTGAGACACTTTCAAGAGAGCCTCTGAATCGGTCACTCGTTTCCAAGAGTAAGTCTTACATGGTGTTGCTTGCTCTGCACGTCAGGTGAGGATGGAGACCTTCTTGTCTCCGTCACTATCAGCTTCGTTCTCCCAAAGTCTTCGGCAAGATTGAATCAAGTAAATTTAAAAGAGAAGAAGATTATTCAGACCAGCATATTCATGAAGGCCAAAAAAATAGACTTCAGGGTGATTTCATTTCCAAGACAATGACCACTACTGTTTTTGCTGTTTATTGTCCAGCAGCTTCTTATGCACAAGGTGGAAAGGTAGAATGTTATAAAGTATAGGGCAATGTGAGCTGCCTGCCATTTTGAGCAGCAACTGTGTACATAATCTGTCAGGTGTGAGAGTTGGAAAAATTGATTGATAGAGTTTGTTGTTAGATGATTGATGTAGTACTATGTGAAACTGGCAGTGCCATTGTTGGTGGATGGGACTCAAGATAGTCTAGACCACATATTTATTTTTATTTATTTTAGTGATACAGCATGGAGCAGGTCCTTCAAGCCATGCTGCTCCAGCAACTCTCGACAAACCCGATTAATCAGAACCTACTCACAGGACAATGTACAATGACCAGTTAATCTACCTAGTACATCTTTGGACTATGGGAGGAAACTGGAGCACCCAGGGAAAACCCATGCATTCCATGGGAAGGACATACAGACTCCTATATAGATGGCTCCAGAATTGAACACCAAACTCTGAGTTGTAATAGTGTTGCATTAACTGCTAGACTTCTGTGGCATACTGTGGCATATGTGAGATATTGCACTGTCTCAGTAAAGCAACGATAATTATCAACAACCCCACCTACACTGGGCACTCTCTCTTCTTCCCTCTCAATTGGGAAGAAGATATAAATCCCTGAAAGCATGTAGCACCAGGCTCAAAGACAGCATCTATTTCATTGTTATCAGAATCTTGAGCAGGCTTCTTGTACAATAAGTTGGACTCCTAGCTGCACAACCTTATGATCTAATGTTTTATCGTTTATCTGCACTGTATTCTTTCAGTAGATTTTACACTTTATTCTACATTGTTATTGTTTTACCTTATTCTAGCTCAAAGCACTATATAGTTGATCTGTATAAACAGTATGCAAGACAAGTTTTTCACTGTATTTTGGCACATGTGACAATAATAAACCAATACAATCAAAACTTTTCCAGCCAATCATTCAAGTCTGTGTGAAATGGCTACTATGGTTAAGCTCAACAGAAACTTAACCTTAATGCTAGTTTATTTCTAGACTGGAAGCGTATTTATGTGCTCTTGATGGAGCAGTCCCTGGATTTCCAACTCTAATAAACACTTCCAAGGCTGAACAACAGGATCTGGGTAGCTGCTCCTGTCCTTGGTTTACCACTGGTACAGCCACAGCAAAGGCTCACAATCCTTTAAATATTAGTAGGAAGTACTTGCCCTTTTAGAGGCACAGATGCGAGAAAATCTGCAGATGTTGGAACTCCAAGTCCTGATGAAGGTCTCGGCCTGAAACATCGACTGTTTACTCTCTTCCACTGATACTGTCTGGCCTGCAAAGTTCCTCCTGTGTTTTGTGTGTGTTGCAAGAGGTGCAGATGTTACTTAAGTCAGTCCCAGATCGATCTAACCTGAACGGAGGCCTCCTGAAATCACTTCTCACTAATAAATATGATCTTGATTGGTAATAATTAAACAGAAGAATGGAGGCATAGCTGCCAACTTCAGGTGGGAGCAGTAGTAGTTCAAAATCGCTGGAATCTCTTGCTATTATTGTACACATTTTCCAGCAATAACAATTTTATATATGTTTGTATTTTTATTTATTGAAACAAAGAAAATGGATCTGGATTATATTCAATTTGATATAATGTTATGTTTGGGGAGAAATGAAACGTATTTCGTGCAAGCTGATGTATAGAGTTGTTTAGCTTGAATATTTTTGGTACCTTTGGAGATTGATATTTCAGAGGTTAGAATTTTGATTTAGTACAGTCAAGCTGAAGATCCATGTTATCACCATCAGCAATGTTGTGGTATCTGAATATCAGTACTGTGGTTATCAGTATAGAGTAATTATTAATAAAATATATCATTATTATTTAATCTACAAAAAGTGCTATTCCTTGTCACAAGTAGACATTGATTTACAGCGAGTGTATTAAGCTGACTGGATACAAAATGTGCCATAGCCTATGTTTCTAAAATATAAATCCCATTTATGTTCAGAGACAACTTTCTATGATAACTGTCAATAATAATTATCAATCACATTGTGTATAAAGTTATTAAAACAAATGTCTCATATTTATTAAGTGAATGAAGAATGATAATGACAAGTTGTCTTCACTTCAGATGTTTCCTGGAACTGATATCTATCCGTCTGTTCAATATAAAGTATTTTTGCCAATTCTTAAGTTCCACATATAAAAAGCAAAAATAAATACCTTAAGTTTTCAAGATAATCAGATTATGACATTATTCTTCTTTCTTGTGCCACATTTGAATGAATACAGTTTAGTTGTTACAAGATTATGTCCCTTTATAGTCAAAACTGAATATGTGATTTATTAATCCATCCTTGATTAAAACAGTTTTATACTTATGTTCTTTGATTATGAGAATTTGCTTAAATTAAAGTGTTCTAATGCCAGAAAATATGGTAATTCAGTAGAAAGACCATAGAAGAATTGTCTATTGAAGTTACAGGAATATTTGTCTTTCATACTGAGTTATCAGTCATGTCATTTATGAACTCTGCTCCAGTACCCTACTTCATAGTGAAATTTAAAAGGTTATAGATCAGATTCTTAATTGACCCCATTTCTTGAATGTGGACATAAAATTATTCAGCATTTGTATAAACATTTTTTGTTTGTTATAGGCTAAAGTTTTGCAATCAAGAATATAGAGTATCATCTCCAGTATTATTCCTAATATATTACAAGATAAATGTGTTTTTAGTAAATTCACACTGAAGGATGATGGCCCTACTTTTCATGGTTAAATTGCTTATAGACCAATTGAGAAAATTTTTCATCCACTGTGGATGAAAATCATTAGCATGCAGGTTTACATCTCTGTATTTAAATAAATAGTTGAGTTTTTTTTGCTATTTCTTTTAATGACATTTCAGAAGGCAGTTCTGGCCTTTATACATTTGATGGCATTTCTTTGTGTCAGCTTTGTGGATTGCTATGACTAATAGTGTATCCAGGCTGTCTTTGAGGATGTTCTTAGTTAAGTGAAGTCGTCTTACGTCTGTATTTCAAAGTATTTGATACGTTTGGGTCGGTGGCAGACTTTCAAACAGATCTGATAAATTTAGCAACATTTTGGATGCACACGCACATGTGTTATTATTTTAATGTACTTTGCATTTGTTCAGGCTCCTCACCACACCCTGAGAATCATTCAACACCGATATACGGAGTATCACCAACAGCACTTCATTGTTCATAAAAGGTCACTTTTCATTCATTCTGTTTGATTAGAGATTTTCCACTTCTTTTATTCTGTTACTGATTGCAAACTTTTGCAAGGGAACTACAAAGTATACATACCTTATTCTTTAATGTATTAACAATGTGCAAATTATATGTTTAATCATGCCTGAGCTCTAAGTGTGGTACATGAGAAGAGATTGTACATTTGTTTAGTTTGATTATGGTGATAGAGAGATGTGAAAATCTGAAAGATATGGCTGACAATGAGTTAACTGTTTGAGATTGATTTATTATCTCTGGACTGTCCTAAGTTCTTCTCTGATATTGTTCAGTATATATGGTGTAATAAATTTACTGTATCAGAAATTCATTGTATTGCTAACATGATTCCAAGGGATCTTGTTTAGAACAGTTAGTTTCATTATGCATCCTCCTCCCACCACCGAAGGTTAACAGTGACACAAACTTTAATCGTAGCTTCTGTTTCTATCTCTGGCATTGGCATTATAATTGTATGTATCTGTGTTTTGTTGTTGAGAGATCTTTGTGGTTGCCAGCATTGGAAGGGTGTTTTGTTTTATATATAGGCATTCTGGTTTGCTGAGATATAGAAGCTCGTACATATTTGTCTTCAGCTATTGGCAGGTTACCTCAATAGAAACTGGATTATCGTATGTTAGTAAGGTGCTTGATTGGGTAAGTGGTCATGCTTAAATAAATTATAAGGCCAAGAATTCTTAATTATTGCCTGTAGCTTGCACAAACTGGACAAATGTTGGTTGAACTGTTGGCCATTAGAGAACAGAACTATTACAAAAATAAAGGTAAATTGTTGCTTTTATATTTTCAGAGGATATTATGCTAATCATAAACCAGATTATGCATATCATTTTCTTCTAATATCACATCAGACATCCATTGCATTCTCCCATTTATGATGTCACATTCCCATTAATCTTCATTATGCACCATTTTTTTCAATTGTGCTCTCATTTTACAAAGACACAATTCTGATTCTCTTTGAACGGAAAATTGTCCTTGTTGTTGTAATTATCTGAAATAATGCATTATAGACGTATGGCGGCCCTTAATGGTTTTGGATTTGTTTGTGTGAATGTCTGAAAACCAATTTGAGGCTGAACATACTTCAAAGTCATTCCTAATCATGTATGTTATGCCCTATTGGCATCATACAGTTCCTATAAACTAAGTCTAACTTTCCGAATTTATCGTGTTCCATAAATATCTGAGTAAGGACTGTTCTAATTTTTGCATGACACGTAGATTTTCCTGCTAGATTGGGTGAAATACAGTGACTAACCAACTTCCATGCCACAATACTGTGAATGCTCAATGATAAGTCAAAAATAACACTAGCATAAGAAAGTTTATTTTATTACACAGTTGCTTAGTACTATTTATTATCCAAGTGATAAAACTGCAACTCACTAAAAATAAAACTCATTTGAACTTGCCATCTGTCAGTCAAATAATAATAGCACATACACAATCCAAAGTAAGACAGAGGCTGACAAGCTAAGCAGATTTTGGTCCTGCATCGGTATGTAAATAACAGTATTTTTATAAATAATATTCAAGAAAAGTTGATCTATCAATGTAATTTATAAATATTCTTCTCAAATTATAACTTATCTTCTGTCAAGCTCTCTGAAATGCTAGCAGCAGGAATCTTGCCAGTAGTCTTTGAAATATTTAATTTATTCCACATTTTTGCAGTTGTATTTCTTCTCGTGTGTTTACCAAGCAGCCATTAATAATTTATCAACTAACAGATTCAACACAGGCTTGTTGGCCTTGACTTCCTGCTACTGATGCTTCAGGGATTAAGTTAGCTGAAGTGCAGGGGTTTACATTGCTTGGAATTTGTCCCCAAGTAAGTCTTCCTGGACTTTAGTATGCTCTTCAGAGGAAAGATTGCCTAATAACATGGATGTAAAAATGGAAATGTATCTAAATCTCACTATTCATCAGGATTTCTGCTCTTTGATTTACAGTAAAAGAAAGTGGTCCAGTCTGGGAAAATGGGTTTAATCACCTGCACCATGATAATTCATCTACTTATCTTGTTCTTTTCTTGCATTAATATAACAATGGGATTTTAGTCAGAGAAAGTCACAAGGTTTCAAGAGATGTGGGTTGCTTCATCTCTCTTTACTTTGCTTTCATAATTAAATGTAAACTATTTCCCAAAATAGCTCCTCCCTTTTAACCAAAATTCATTCCATTGGAGCTCTAGCTGCTCTCAGATCAGAAATAAGCATATCTTCTACCTCCATTCTTCTCAGTCACCCCATAATACCTTTTTGGATTATTTGATGACAGGATTATAAATTGTCACTAGTGATCAATTCCTACCCTCTTTGCAATTCTACATGAGGCTTGACAGACTTGCAGCTTTTCGGAATATGCTATGTCTTGGGCCTGTGTCAATCCCTCTGTCAATTTTGCCACTGCAATACTGTTCATCTAATTTATCAGACTTGGAGCTTGTCTTAATTGATTTTGCTGGGTGGGAAGGTGTTATTGTAATTTATAGTTTGTCATAGAGGATCCTTGAATAATTACATCTTGATTTATGAAGAAAATATTCAAAGATGCTTTGCTAATTATCAGAAAACAATTGGATCATTGCATTGTCTTCTACCTCATCATCATCTACACACAGTTCTCTGATGTCTTTAAAGCCTCATAGTTAGCTTTCGGTAAACCACTCTCATTTCACCCATCAAGGTACAAAACAAGTAACAGATACTTGCTTCAAAGTCATGACTTAGAATTTATTGTTGGTCAAGATTATTGTTGGTTGTAAGGTCAAGGTTATCTTCACAATACAATAATTTGATAAAAGTCTTGTAGCAATGGCATCAATGGCATTCATAAGTGTTTGGATATTCTTTCAATTGTGTTAATATTGATAGGTCATTGCATTTACATAGCTTTAATGCAGGAAAATACCCTTAAATGGTTCAGAAAATAATGTAAATGCCAAATCTTGCTGGGGAATACTGACTGGCAATTCTACACCAAATTGCTAGCACCAATCTTTTTTAAGTGTCAGTAAGTTGGTGCCAAAATGCCCAGACATTCTAAATAGGGAGGGAGAATGGCCAGCAGTCATAATACATATTGATAATAACTACACAGGGGGAAAGAGGGATGAGCTCCTGCAGAGTCAGTTGAAGGAGTTAAGGGGGACCTCTAGAGTTGTAATCACAGGATTAAAGAGTGGTATCTCTAAAATTGTAATCTTGGGTTTAAAGAGCGGGACCTCTAGAATTGCAATCTCCGGATTGCTCCTTGTCAGGTATTTATGAAAGTAGAAGTAGGATAGGAAGATGAGTTGGTGGAGCAGGGATGGTTTAGAAACTTGGGTCACTGGGGTGCCTTCTAGGTTTGGGGGGGACCAATACAAAAATGGCTGGCTGCACCTAACTGGGAGGGTACCAAAACCCTCGCAGGAAGATTTGCTCATGTTACTTGGGAGGGTTTAAACAATTCTGACAAAGGGATGGGAGGCATAGCACCTGTACAGTAAGTGTGGAGAAAAGATCTGTCCAGTAGGCAGAGCAGTCAGAGCTGGTTAAGTGAGCATGGGAAAGTGTGCAGGCTCAACTACATTTACTTTAAATTCAAGGAAAGTCAGATGAGTTTCAACCATGTATCAGCTCTTGGAATTATGTTGCAAACATGGTTGAGGAAAGAGAAGGGCTGATAGCATAATGTCCTAGGGTACAAAAGTTTGTAACGCAATAGAAGGGAATGTAAAACAGCAGGGAGAGGTCTGTTACCGAATAGGCAAATATAATGGCAGGAATTCGAGGGGTTATCCTGGATGAAAGGTCCAGTGGGTCTGATTTAGAAATAAGAGATGAGGGGACCACCTTGTTGAGGTTATGCTATTGGCCTCCCATGAGTCAGTAGGAACTAAAAGTGTGAAAAATAAGTCCTCAAGGTAAAGATCCTTTGCAAGGAGAAGACTGATTTCAACAATATAAGAGAGGTCTTGGTAACAATAGACTAAGCAGATGCCTGGATGGAATGTCAGCTGCCAAGTGGGAGTCTTTTAAAAGAGAATTACTCAGAGTTCAGGGCCAACATGACCCACTAAGAGCAAAAGGCAATGATGACATGTTTAAGGAACCTTGCATGACAAAAGAGATAGAAGACTTGCTAGGGCAAAAAAAGTATACCACAGGCATGGACAATTAGAATCAAGGAAGGCTCTTGAGGAATATTGAGTGTGTACAAGAGAACCTAAGAAAGAAGTGAGAATGGTGAAAAGGACCATGAAGTGAAATTAAGGAGATGTTCTAAAAGTATATCCGGAGCAAAAAAAAAGAAGCCAGGGAACGAGTGCAACCCCTCAAGGACCAAAGCTATATTAACCAAAGGAAAGGACACGAAAGTTGGTGAATTTAGGGAGGAGTATGTAGATGATATAAAGTAGATCAGTATTCAGAGGAAGACCTATCAGAACATATGGCTGATGATACCCTATGGATGGATGAGAGGTACATTCGGAAAGGCAGGAGTTGATCAAGAGTAAAAATCTTAGAAATCCTGTCTCAGAAATTTGAGTTTTTTGAGAAAAATTGATAAAGGTAGGATTAAGATGCTATATAGTCCTTAATAAGGCATTTGACAAGTTCCTGCATGGGACACTGAATCAGAAGGATTAATGGCAAGCTAACTAATTAGATCTGAAATTAGCAGAGATTATTGGTGGAAGGATGGCTTTCTGATTAGAAGTCTTTGACCAGTGGTGTGCCATGGGGATCAGTGTCTTGTATTTGTAATATATGTTAAGGACCTGAACATGAAACACGATTAACAAGTTTGCAGATGATACAAAGCTTGATAGTGTAGCGACTATTGAGGAAGTTGGGATCTATGTTACAACTAAGTAAAACACTGGGTTAAACACACTTTTGGAGTATTATTTGCAGTTATAATATAGGACAAATGGCGTTGTACTTGAGAGAGTGTAGTGAGGATTCATTGATATTGCCAGATTCAGAATTTTGCCTGCTTTGGAGAATTTTAGTTTTGGGGAGAGAGTTGAGCAAAGCAGGAGAAGAGTGACCTGACAGAAGAATATAAAATGAGAGGCATAGATGAGCTGGATTTTCAGGGTCCTAAGGAACACTCATAAAATGTTGGAAGAACTCAACAGGTCAGGAAGCATCTTCATGGAAAACGAATAGTCAATGTTTCGGCAGACACCCTTCATCGGGATTCATGGAGGAAGCATCGACTATGCTTTTCCCTTCATGGATGCTGGCTGACCCAGGGAGTTCCTTCAATATTTCTGTGTGTTGCTCAAGATTTCCAGCACCTACAGAATCAGAAAGAAGGTGAGCTTGAGGTGATAGGTGAAAGTTATTTTTCTGCAGAGAGTGGTTGATACCTTGAACAGGCTATGAGACGAGATGGTGAAATCAAATACAATAATTTTGTTGGATGGACTTTTTAGGTAGGTAGTTAAATAGGTAAGGCTTTGAAGTATGTTGACCTAATGTGGGAAAATGTGATTAGTGAAAAAGATATGCATGGATGTAATGGGCTGAATGACCTCTATCTATGCTTCTGTTCATCTCTCTGACTCTGTCTCTAAATTCATGGCTACCTCATAAATGTAAAAGCCACAAACTTGCAGTGAAGCTCCACGAGTATTTGTAATAGTCTTAATTTCCCAATACATTCAAAATGCAGAAGTTACATCTTTAAATGGATTGCTTCCATTAGTTAATGAGGGAGTTCCCAGATAACAACAGATCTATCTGTCAAATAACAATAGTTTACAAAGTTACAAGAATCTACATTCATGGATGGAGTGATTGAAGATGTGCTCAAGTATAAGCTAATCATTTGTGGTGTGAGATCAAATCTTACTAATCAATTCTTTGAGGAAATTAAGAGAAAATGCTGGAAATCCTCATATCCTCAGGCAGCATCTGTGGAAAGTAATGCAGATTTAATATTGCAAATCAAAAAAGCCCTTAATCATCACATAATGCTGAGTCCAAAGACAAATTGAGGGGTCATACCCATCTAATCTCCAATACTTTCTGCATTTCCATGCTGCAATGCACAATCGAGCTCAACATATTGGTCACTGAAAGTATACACTGTGGATCCATCTTCAGATTCAGTTTCACTTACCCAAACATCCCCTCCTCTTAATGTGTTAATGATGACTCTTAATATGTTAATACTGCATAAACAATTAGGGTGATCTTTTGGATTTAGAAGATTGGGAATGATATAACCAAGGTAGTTGAACTTATCAAGAGATTTGATAGGTTGGGTGAAGAGGAACTATAACTTTGTTGGTAGAGTAATCTGTAACAGGAGGTTTTACTCCATTTTGGAGTAAAACTGGGAAGTGCTTATTCACAGAGCGGATGGTGAAAGTGTAAAATTCACTCTCTTGAAAGGATTGGATCAATTCCACTTTTAAAGTCTGATATCAAAAGACTTTGTTTGACAAAGGTGCTAAGAAATAAGAAGAAAGACAGACAGGGAAGGCTGAGACTATTATCTTGATTTTCAGTGGCCAAGTAACCTACATCTTTTACTTCTTTACATTTTGAATTAATGAAACTGTTGAAGTTAAAAGGAAATCACAGAAATACACAAATGGTATGGAGATTACCAGTGCAGTTAATAACAAGAGCAAATAAACAGTGTAGCAGATAAACAGAGAGTGAAAGAAACAGAGGCAACTAATTCACAGAATAATAGATCAGTTATGCTTATACAATGATAAAAAAGATGCTGAAAAATTTCACAAATTGAGTAGATAAGCGTGTGGTGGAGAATATAAAAACAGTATTGATGCATTTTAAAATGAAGGCAGCGATTAGTCAGGAACTAAACATCCGTAACTTAAAGTAAGCACAGAAGTAACCAACAAAGTGGAAAAGGACAAAGCAATATGAGGTAAATCTAGACTTTCAGATGTTCTTTGATCAGGAGCTACAAATATGTTCATGACAAAGGTCTAGATATACACAGTCAGGGGCCAGATAAAAGGAGACACTAGAAGGTGCCCCATCAACCAGAAACCCGTGAATAAAGTTCAGGGAAGGT
Organism: Hemitrygon akajei; assembly: GCF_048418815.1. Lineage (NCBI taxonomy): Eukaryota > Metazoa > Chordata > Chondrichthyes > Myliobatiformes > Dasyatidae > Hemitrygon > Hemitrygon akajei. The sequence goes on along the minus strand of NC_133134.1, from coordinate 34,025,380 downwards.
TCTCAGCCTTCTACTAGTGAGATTCAATCTCCTAGGGAGCCATGCTGTTATCACTGCTGTTACCAATATAAATAAATTGGAAGTATGGCGTCAAACATTCTGGGTAACAACTAATTGAATGGTTCAGCTGTAGTGGTGGATAATCCAACATCTGTTGTGGGAAAGCCACTGACAATGTCATCAGAAACAGAACAACTGAGCACTTGCACAAATATGAATAGAATGGAGAAAACAGGCAAAATATTTATAAAAGGTATTGTATGTTATGTCTGCAAAACCAACATGGCTATCAAAGTGGAGGATTATGCATTATCTATGAACCTTATTTATATAGGCTTATAGAAAGCTTTCAATAAGATTTTGTGAAAATGCAAGCACATAGAACTATAGGCATATATTGTCCTGAACAGAGGAATAGTTAGCAGGTAGTTGACTAAATGGAGGGACAATATATTTGCATTTACATCAACAGGAAGAGCATGACAGAGTATCCCAACCCAACACTAAGTCTGTATTGTGTTTTGGCATTTAACAATGATCACCAGGAACTTAGATGATAACTGTTCGCATTTGGTCAATATACTAAGATGGCGATATTGTAGCTGGGGGAAAAAAAGTTGCAAAGTTATTTACAAACACGAGAAAATGCTGGAAATCTGACCAACACGCACAAAACATTGACTTACTCTCTTCCATAGATGCTGTCTGTCCTGCAGAGTTCCGTCAGCATTTTGTGTGTGTTGCAAAATTAATTGAAAGGATTTTAAGTGAATGGTCAAGTTCTGTTATTTGGAGATCACTGTGAAAAGTGTATGGTTGTCCTTTTACATCAAAGGAAAATAAACCAGGATATTTATTAAATTATAAAGATAGTGTGCTGTTCCTTATCGTTTAGCACTTGGTACGCAAAGAAGTATAAGATGTGCTTTAGCTCTACTAAGCCTTGACTGGATGTCATGTAGAGCATGTGTTCGGTTCTAGGCACTGGCCTTAGGAAAAACACATTGCTGTTGCACCACTTCAAGAACAATAACCTAGATCGTTTGATGGCTCTGGGTCTGTATTCACTGGAGCTTATAAGAACGAGGGGGGATCTCATTGAAACCTATTGAATATTAAAAGGATTAGATAGAGTGAATGTGGAGAGGATATTTCCAATAGTGAGAAAGTCTAGGACAAGCAGGTACAGACTCAGAATAGAAGGGCATCTCTTTAGAGCAATTGAGGAGGAATTTCTTCAGCCAGAAGGTGGTAAATCTGTGGAATTTATTGTCACAGATGGCTGTGGAGGCCAGGTTAGTGGGTTTATTTAAAGCAGACGTTAGGTTCTTGATTCATAAGGGTATCAAAGTATATGGAGTGAAGGCAGGAGAATGGCGTTGAGAGGGATAATAAATCAGCCATGAAGGAATGACGGAGTAGATTCAAAAATGGCCTAATTGTGCTCCCATGTCTTATGGTCTTATGATTCAAGGTTAAAAGACTTAAAATATGGAGGTAAGTGATAAAGCTGAAATACCAAAACGAAATAGCTGATTTATAAGGCCCTTATCAGCACTGTTTTGTGTTTGATTCTGTATAATATGTAGATTATAGCTGACTGGTCAATTTACTGTTTTACTTCAATCCAAATAACAAATTGTGAGGGAGAGCTGGTACCTCACAACCAGATGGATATTCCGATTTAAAATGTTAATTTAGTTAATCTCCTGTGGCATGAGACTTAAGGACAATAATAATGAGGCACATTGGGGTTAGGGGTGAGAAGTGATTTTGGACCAGGTCCCCACAACATTGTACAATTCATTTAAACTTACTTTTCATATTTCTTGTGTGAGTCCCTTTATCGACTTTTATAATACAAGCTACGTATGTAAACTTGCCACACTGTAATTAAACCAACCTTCCACCTTGAGATGACAGCATTGCAGATTGTAGGGTGTAATTATAGCATGGCAGGTATTTGTTTGCACTTAAAATGAAACATTGCAGCAATTTAAATTTGTTCATTGTTCAGGCACCTCCCACAGCAGTTTCCACCCCCACCATCACCAACACAAGCACTTAGAATGCCAGATTATACAGAGCTTCCAACTATTGTGCACTTTTGTCATGTCGATGACAGGAGATGCTTCAGGTGATCTATTGCCCCTAGTTATCTAATGTCCCTCCAGACTTTGCACTGTGTCTGTCCAGGAAACACATACCCTATCATGGAAAATGCCAGACACTTCAATGTGAGAGCACTGCTGTTGCAACACAGCTCCACAAAATATGACCAAGCTCTATAGGAACCTTAGTAAAAAGTCTTTTTTATTTGTTTATTCAATATTAACTTTAAAGTAACTATTCAAACTCGTGTCCAACAGATAGGCATATAGGCCTAAAAGGCCTATATCATATAGGCCTAAAAGGATAATTTACAAGTCACTACGTCAGCTAATATATTATTGTTAAATAGTTTGATTACCCATGACATCTATCCTTTTTAAAAAGATAATTTTTTCCACAATACTTTACATGAAATCTTGCTGCTTGAATGAAGAGAGAACCCACCTAGTTCATAAGAGCATATTCCATACTGCTGTCAAATTTTTCAAGCTACAGTTATGAACTAAAGAATTCTTTACTTTTAGCCTATTTTCCACTTTGTGTATTGTCTCTGATCTGCCATGGATCCACAATGAAAGTTTGATCGCAGGAGCACACGTGGCAGAAAATGAAACTGACACCTGTTGTGAAAACATAATTCTCTACCCACAGGACGTGCTGGGAAGAAAATGTTTTAGAGCTTTGCTTCACCCAAACTTCAGAAAAACATAAATTAACAACAAACTTGATTTTAGATTCAAGATAAGTAAAGACTGTTTTTGAATTTCTGTCAGGCAAAGTAACTAAGACTTGGAGCAACATGATGATGGGCTTTTCCATGAAGTGTCATTGTTCCTAGATTTCATTTGGCAGCCATCATATGTTTTTGTAAATAAAATAAATTATTGACTAAAATTGGGAAAAGTACAGAATAGAATTATCTGGCTGGATTGAAATGATTGTTAAATGAGCTTTCTATTTCCAGAATATAAATAATTTCACAAAGCTAATGAACTAATAAGGCAGTTTTTGCCTTTCATTACTATAGCCAGATTGTTCTAGCAAGTGTAACAGACATTGTCATATGTTTCTGGTTGCCATTAAATGTTGTGGGCTCTTGTAGTGCCAGGAAATGACTAACATGAGGTCTCATTTTTCTACAAGCTTTCGAAATGATTTGATGGTTCTATATCATGAGATGCCAAAAATGCTATTGAGTATTCTAACTGACCATAACATTATGGAGAGTTATATTATAATTTAGCTGCATAAATCTATTTTAATTGATGAAAACCTTGTTCAAATATACTTCCGACACAAAATTATGCAATATTTCAGAAAATTAAAAGACTGATGTTTAAATGGGAGAATGATGCTCATAACAATTTGGGACAGTTTTGTTGGGTCTGTGTTCGAAGTTTTATTTTTGTTTGGTCTCAAAGCTCTATTTATTACTCAATCCTCCAAGCTGTAAAATCATGTTGGGCCTTTCCCATTAAGTGTTGTCCTTGAGCTAGTGATATTCCCAACATAGTGACCCTGAGGATATTTCAGGTTTTTAATGAAGGAGATGATGTATATTAAAATCATGGAGTCATAGCACCCAACAGCATAGAAACAGGTCCCTTAGCCATCTAGTCCATGTCAAACTATTAATCCACCTAGTCTCATTGATTTGCAACCAAACAATAGCCTTCCATACCCTTTCCATACATGCACCTATCCAAAATTTTCTTTAAGTGTTGAAATTGAACCTGAATCCTTCACTTCCACTAGCAGCTTGTTCCATACTCTCACCACCCTCTGAGTGAAGAAATCCCCCCTTATGTTCCCCTTACACACTTGAGATTCAGCATGTTGTGTGATCTAGTGATGATGATGTTCTCATAAAATTACTTGTTCTCATGAGATCACAAGTGAAAAAAGATAAAAATTGAAGTAAGCCCATTGAGTTTCTTTTTCAGCATTCTTTAAATTATCCCTGCTGTTGCACAGTGTGCCAGTGATGAAGAGCTTTGTCTATTGTGTTGAATAGTGGGGAAACAGCCATGCAAAAATACCTGGTCCTCCATAAATTACTGTTCATGCATGTTATGATAGTTGCATGGATTTGGTTATTGCTGAAAACCCCTGAAATGAGCTTTATGATATTGAAGAGGTTTGAAGTAAGATCAGAGGTTAACTGAACAAGTTAGGCCAGTGCAACCATTGAGCTAATGCAGTATTGTTAGGTTTTCATCAATGCCCTAAACTAACTGGACTGGGAAAACTATGAATTGGCAAAACTGAAAGTCAAGGACAGATGAATGGATTTCTAGTTAGCTTGAAACAGACACTCATTGAAAATTACATGGCATAATTTGGCCCGAAATGTTCGCTTTTTATTCCCTTCCATAGATACAACCTGACTTGCTCCTCCAGCATTTTGTATACGTTGCTCTGGATTTCCAGCATCTGCAGAACCTCTGGGGTAGACGATATATCGGTTAGTTATGACATACCAGTCTAATCCTAGATGTAGTTCAGGTTCATCTGTAGTTTGACATTGTAAAAAAAAGAACCGTGGGTGCAGTTTGGTGCCAAACTTGTCAGAAAATAGCCACAGGTTGCGAAAGAACAAAATTCACTTATCTAACTGCTGTGAATGTTGAGCCAAAGACATTTCCCTGGAGAATATAGTGATAATGTTTAAGACAGCAAACTGTGGGCATGACCAAAATATTTTACTTTACACTGCTTTGTGCATTGTAGTATTCACCTTTTGATTCCCATTAATATCACCTTTGGTAATATGCTTTATTCTACTCAGTTCAATGCTGCCTATTTTTATGACCAGATTTACCTGCCACTGCCTGCTAGTTAATGTTGTATCTTTGAAATGAATCATCTGATAAACTCAGGAACATAGTGACAGTGCAGAGCCTGAGCTAAATCTGAAAAAGGGTTAAAATACAGTACTCGTGATCTCTTTCAATACTTATTGATGAGAAGAAATTTGATAGGACAATATTCCACACTTTAAATTTATTTTTTTAATTGGTGGGAAGGTATGTCCATCTCTAAAAAGCTCATAACCTTGCAATTATAAAACTGCTTGACAAGAAATGCTTGATCTGGTATACTGGGCTTTCAGAGCTATAGTTGGATTGTTCCCCATGACCTACAGCCTATGCTGTATCCATGTAATGTTTCATTCATTAAAATTTAAAACTTCAGTTGATCTGTATGAAATCACTGAGAAATTCTGCTGAACAATGCACTCAGGTTCATGTTTGATATCCAAGTATATTGCTTTTCGGAAATGTTCCAGGAGTCTCAGTTTACTGATAATTATTCTTTGAAGTGTAAGTTTGTGTTGCAGGGAGCAGTTCATGCAAGTGCTGATTCTTTCTCTCAGTATCCCAAGCTCTTCTCTGACCCAGAATATCCTGACAACAAAGACATGACCCTTAACACAAGGAGTGAAAACAAAGAAAAAGTATTTTAGTTAATTCCCAGTGCAATGTTTAAGCTTAATAATGGAAAGTGTTCAAAAACACTTTAAATGAAAAGTAAAATATCTTTTTCACTTTAGTGTTTTTCTCAAAGGATTTAAAAGCATATATTTTGCATTTACCACTTCCTGTAGTTTTGCCCTCTTAGGCATTGAATCAAGTTTTAAAGAACAGTCAGACTGCTTAAGTAGTTAAGATATGAATAAATGTTGATACTGATGTTTGTCCATAAACTGTAAGTGATAACTGATTTGTTGGATATTGTTTTTCATAGCCAGATAACACCTGCAACTTGATTTTACAGGAGAGTCCTTGGTTCCCTTTTGGCAATGAATAATGTGATGACAGGAAGGATGGCAGGTTTTGAAAAAAAAACATGCTGTACAATCAACTAGGTTAATAAATGAAGAATGATTAGAACTTTTGCTAAAACCAGAGATCAATAATACTAGATGAACAGTTCAAAGATATCTTCTGCAAGTGAAATGACTCACTAATGTGGAGAAACAAGCAAGTTTGTTATTTTCTATCATTTGGGTAATGTTGAATAAAGTGAGTATAATCTTGGGCTTATTATTTATGAAATAAAGCAGCCTATTGAATCATATCAGGCTTTATCATGTGTTTCTTCAACCCAGCCTCAGAAATAGTGAAGAAATACTTGTGCAAGAGTAACGTTTATCCCTGTGAAACTATGTTATCATTAAAGCATACACTGTAGTGTGAGTTAGCTTCTCTTGAGGGGCAATATTGACACAATTTATGTTTTGTCTAAATGTCACAGAATCCACATATTTATGGCAGAAGTAAATTTGTAACAATCACACTTTATTTTGTTGAAAATAGCTTTATTTTTGCCTCATTTCTCATAATCAATGTAAGTTTATAATATTACCACACAAGATTTTAAAGAAATAAAATAGAGTTGCTTAGTAGTAGAGTTAATGGGACTTGATGTCTCAATCCCTATAAGTTGGCACTCTCAATGTTGGCAGTGGGCTTGGAGTGGTGACGAGGAGGGTAGGCACCTCATCGGGTTCATCAGGTGGGCACCCTCCTTCTTTGACATTTTGTTGATAAGCCCATGACGTCTCCAGAGGGCTCAACGGTGCTACCTGGTGTCCCAGATACACACCCCTCAGTTCCATACTCTCTTGTCTTCATCTTGCAACCAAGTTGTTATCTTTCCTTTTAATCCAAGTCCAATTACTGCTTTCTTCTGCTGCAGTTGACAAGGACTTGATTGCTTGTTGGACTGAATAACCCCTCACCCCCATCTTCTTCAATAGACTGGTTGTAGATGTAGCCATGAATCCCCTGCATCCCATTTCTGCAGAGAAAATCTCGGCCTTCCAGCCGTTCTGGGCAGCTTCAGTTGCCAGTTCAGAGTATTTGGTCTTTTTCCTCTCATAAGCTTTTTCAACACCATCTTCCCATGGTACTGTTAATTCCACAACATATGCCAGTTTGGCTGTTGTGGACCACAGGACCATGCCTGGCCGGAATGTTGTAGCTGCAATGTCTTGGGGAAACACAAGCTTTTTTCCCCAAGTCCACGTCCATTTTCCAATCCCGAGCAACCTGCAGAATGTTATATGGTGCTGTGGTGGTTGGCCTGCTGATACAAATCATGTGATATGAACATTTCTTGCCGATGTTTGTGGGAGAACATTTGTGGTGATTCACCTCTGTTCCAAGATTGATGGCGGCTGTCTGAGAACTTCGTTATGCCGCCAAGTATACCGCCCCTGGCTGAGGCTCGTGGTGCATCCTGTTAAAATGTGCCTTAGTGATCCAGGTGCTTGACAAAGAGAGCAAGTGGGGTCTTCTCCCCACCACTGCTTCAGGTTCTAGGGTGTGGGTAGGAGGTTCTGATGACAAAACTTAGCCAAGATCCCTTCGTCTCCCAGATGTCATGCCAGCTGAGTTTCCTCTTTTCCAGGCTCTCCCAATTAGTCCATTGGCCCTGCTTGGCCATTGAGACGGCCCTGGCATGTCGCTCTGCCTCCTCCTGTCTTCTCACCTCCTCCACTACGAGCCGTCTCTTCTGCACTGATGTTGCCTTGTGCCATCGAGGAGCCTTTGGGACGAGCCCGAGACCGGCTCTCCCAAGTTGGACTTGGCCAACCACATCCCTGAAGCAAAGAGCAGACTTAGCACTCCAAACAGCTTCAGATGGGGTCCACTTCCTCCCCGTTGCCACACGGGGGGCTGTTGTTTAAATAACAGTATCTTCAGATTCAGTGAGGATCATGACCAACCTTGTTTTGGTGCATTTGAATTCTTCCACAAGACTTGCAATTTGTAATTCTTGTTTGCCGTTCCATACAGTCCAGCAGGACTTGAGCATCGTGGAAGTCCAAGCCACTGTTTCACATGTGTACTGATCACTCTTTCGAGCTTTTCCACCTTGCTGATGGGGATTTCATAAACTGTTAAAGGTCACATCAGTCTTGGGAGTATGCCCAACTGGAAGCACCACAGCTTGAGTTTTCCTGGCAGCAAGGTCTTGTTGATGCAAGCTATGTACATGATATTCAATAGCGTAAATTTATTTATTGCCAGTGAAATGTACTTGAAAACTTTTGTATACTTAACATATTGCTACATGGGGCAAATATTTCTAGTTTGTTTCATGTATCTCCTGAAAATCAGCGTAGCACTCCTAGATATGAGTCTGAAGGGATCTACACAACATCATCACTCTCCGTTCCTGCTCTATGTTGTCTGAGGAGCACCTATTGTTAGGCACTCTCTCACTCTTTCCCACAACTTCTCACACAAAGCCTGGAACTGCAGCATAAACCCCTCCTAATTTGCCATAGGCTAAGTACATCTTCTAGTGAAGTACCATGGTGCCCCATTTTTATGTCTACCTATTGAACACATTAGTTTTCAAAGTACTTTCAGACATATCATTTTTTCCGGTGCAATTCAGTTAATAGCTCGCCAAATGCTGCAATGACAACATTGCCAAGGATGAAATATGAGAGCTCCAGATAGAAGGTCAAAAGTTTATATGAATCTAGTGAATCTCCCACTGAACAGCTCACATGTGATATCTATTTCATGCATATCTGTTATACTCCAGATTTCACACCACCGAAGGTTATGGTCTGCCACAGATACAAGCCAAGCTCACAACTTTTAAAACCTAAAGTAATCCAATAATTGTTTACATTCTCTTCTCTGAAAGTCAGAAATTTACAACCAGCTGCCAAATGACAATTCAATAAAATGCAGCATTTACAACATTCAGTTGCATCTACTGACCTTAATAAGTCAGCATAGTGCACCAAGGTCCACATCACTTTGTGTTAGAAATTTAGATAAATGTTGCATTAATCACTTCTTGATTGGTTGCCCAAATTGTGCAGCCACTCGTGTATGTGAAGGAGATGGCCAGCATTCAACCATCCATGCTGAAGTACATCTCGGATTTACGCAGACTTGGTACAGGTCCTGGAATTACTGGATGACAGATGCTGCAGTATCTGCCACCAGGCTCCAATCCCATGGAATCTAGCAGTGAAGCCTAGACCTGCTATGATTCCTGGGAAATCCATCTGCCAATCACGCCAATCATTCTTTTCAATTAAGAGTGTTTGCCTTTGGAATAAAAAAGGTAAGTAATGTTTAAAAAAATCTCACTTTTATTAAATGCTTTTTTTTGAAACAATAATTTTGTCTTTGAAGATGTTTTCAAATAATACAGATTTTGTCTATTAATTAATAACATAACAATTTTACATGTCATCAAATGCTAGAGATATTCTAAAACTGTTAATTTCAATTAAAGCTTTGACAGGAGAGGGGGGAAAATAAAACAACTGTGGCTCAGTTTTACTCCCCTGACTAGATAGATAGATAGATAGATAGATACTTTATTCATCCCCATGGGGAAATTCAACTTTTTTCCAATGTCCCATACACTTGTTGTAGCAAAACTAATTATATACAATACTTAACTCAGTAAAAAAAATATGATATGTATCTAAATCACCATCTCAAAAAGCATTAATAATAGCTTTTAAAAAGTTCTTAAGTCCTGGCGGTAGAATTGTAAAGCCTAATGGCATTGGGGAGTATTGACCTCCATCCTGTCTGAGGAGCATTGCATCGATAGTAACCTGTCACTGAAACTGCTTCTCTGTCTCTGGATGGTGCTATGTAGAGGATGTTCAGAGTTATCCATAATTGACCGTAGCCTACTCAGCGCCCTTCGCTCAGCTACCGATGTTAAACTCTCCAGTACTTTGCCCACGACAGAGCCCGCCTTCCTTACCAGCTTATTAAGACGTGAAGACTAAGATACTGCATGCAGCCTGGTCATTTCTGAGGTCTTGTGCCTCAGAAGTGAATAAATAGCCTACAACCTGTGGACAGCAGTGAAGCCACAGCACACGATGCTGATCCATAAGATGGTTCCCCACAATCTGATATGCTCTGCAGTGATATTCTCCCATTTTGCCATAACGTTCCATCTTTTGATTCAGCATTTTGATGTCTTTAAGCTGGCTAAGCAGCTACCTTAAAGTATTTTGCCATATACAGGAGCAAACTGGCAGTTTTTAAATTAACGTCAAGCATACTGGAGATTACCACATAAAGTCTGGAACATAAATAATGGTGATGAAGTTTTAAAAACTAAACTCTGCTAGAAATATTTATTTTATCATGAATAAAACTTATTTTGAAATGAAGAAAATAATGACACGTCATGAAAATAGTTTATTTGGTTCACAGCATTTGCTAATAGTAATTATTACTTTGTGTACTCAATTAAACTTTATAAAACAAATATAAGACTTTCAGTGCAATTTCTAGTGAGCCAGTTCATAAGTAACTTACAACAGCATCAGTTTAAGAGTTTTTCCTTGAATGTGGTAGGAAAGGCTACAAACAAGCCTAGGTCACTCTTATCCCAGAACTTTCCTGCTAATCTATGTCTGCAGTTTTAATGGCTTTGCTATTATAACAATAGGATTCTTTATTTTATAGTTTGTATGAAGAGCCTAATTCTCAAAAGCTTACCTTGCAGAAGAAGGGTTATTTCTAATTTCACTTGTAAAGTATTGGAATGATAAGTTTTTTTTTAAAAAAAGAGTAATTTTGGCTAGTTTTCTAGCATGGTTTCAATCTCATCCTGGAAGCAAGAGCACCATGGGTTGATAGGAATTGATCACCACATCTCATCCGAATAGCTTGGGTGAGTTGTTGTCATAATTTGTGCCTCCCGCTTATTCAGAAGGTGACAGTCACTGAGGTTTATTTTTGGGGGCATGGAGAGGGCTGTAGGTAAATTGTGGGTGCTACATGGGTAGGGAGGTGGGCAGTTGGGGATGAAGGTTGGTTCAGAGTAATGTGTCACCTGAAAATGGCACTGTGGTGCAGTAGGCATTGGTGTTACCTCACTGTCCCAGTGGTTCAGGTTCAGTTCTGAACTCTGGAGCTGTCCATATGGAATTTTGCACTTTCTCCCTCTGACTGTATGTGTTTTCCCCAGGTTCTTCTTCCATACCCCAGATACATGTGGCTGGTGTATAACTGATTAACATTTCGCTCATGTAGGGAGAGACAAATGAATTGGAAGGAAGTTGGTGTGCACATAAGAGAATAAACTACAGGGAAATAGGGGAATGTGATTGAAAGGATTGCTCTGAGGGTGGGCATAAACTCAATGAGTTCCTTCCATGAAAATGGATAGCACTATGTCATAGCAGATAGGAGAGAGAGAGAGAGAGAGAGAGAGAGAGAGAGAGAGAGAGAGAATGAGAATGAGAATGAACATACCACACAAACAGGTCCAGGTTCCACCTTCATCTCTGGTGCTACCTAGGTGATGTTTGTACATTCTCCCGGTTACTTTAAAGGTTCCCCCAGATATTTTGATTTCTTACCACCTTCCAAAGATGTGATGATTGGTAGGTTAATTGGCTCCTGCAAGTTACCCCAAGAGTAAGCAGTGGAAGTTGATAGGATTGGGAAGGAAAAGAGATAGTAAAGAAAATAAGTGTCGGTATGGGTTTGTATTGAGAACTAGAATGGACTGGATGCAGCAAAGTGGGTACCTTCTGTGTCATAAAGTAATATTAACTCTTCACTTGGGAACCTCTAACATTTCTGCCCAATTTGTCAAAGCAGCACTTAACAGATTCAAGGCCCTCAATTTTGATATCAATGTAGCCTAATGTCTTCTGATGCTTATTCAGCCATGATACCTTGAAACTTGATTAGTATGTGTTGTTTCTCTTTTGTCAGAAAGTAAAATGGTGCAGTTATCCCAAGTCTTGCTTTAATTGGGGTTAAGGCTCTACTTCTAAGGCTTCATGTTAATGGTAATGTAAAATGTAGTGTTTAGGTCTGTGCAAGTACTAGACACAAGAAAATTAAATCCTGCCTTTTATTTCAATAGTATTTAAGCATAATTTTTTTGTACTGCAGCAGTATTCCTAGGATTTCCAACAGTGCAGTGTCCTTTTTTAATGGCACAGTGCCTCAATTTTTTTTTATCAGAGTTTAGTCTGTTGATATATTACAAGTTCCTGCTGTTGCCAACACTTAGCCTTGCAGCTATGGGCTTGAGAGCCAATCCATAAAGGATAAATGAACAATGCAAACAGCAGTCTTGCAGTCACCAGTGAGTGCTGGTACTCCAAGAAAAGGTGTTGCAAAAGATTGAGAAGGGAGGGAAAATTCTCCCAAGGTTTCAAAGTTGTCTGATCAAGTTGGCTGAATAACATTTGTGAAAGATAACTTCTTTTTGTAAGAGGTCTTTTAGTCAATTAGGAGAGCTACTACATGTGTGTCATCTCTGAATTCCTACATTTTGGGGAAGCCTTTAAAGGAGGCAAAATGCGTCCATTCCTACTGGACTGGTAGACTGAAGCAAGAGAAAATGAAGTAATCTTTTCTTGACTGTATGCTTAAGTGACCTTGTTAATAGAGTAATAAAACTATAAGTGGTGAATTCCTTTGGAAGTAGTCTGGATTTTTTCTGAAGCTGGGAAGCTGTGTCTTTCATAAGCAAAGAAGAGTAGGCACATCTATAATTCCATCAGTTGGATGACATCACGATTTTTAAGGTCTAGGTGAAGCCCAGCCTGAGAAGTCTATTGGTATTGTTATTGGCTTAGTGTTATCAAATGTACAGTGAAGAGCTTGTCTTGTATACTGTTCAGACAGATCAAATCATTACACAGTGCATTGAGGTAGAACAAGGTGAGACAACAGCAATGAAGAATAAAGTGAAACAGCTACAGAGAATCAGCATTTGTGCCTGTAAACACTGGGTGAAGAAGTCGTTTGAAGATAAATCTGTATCCCCATGGTTGCCCATCTTTTCTCTGATGTCGGGAATCCATTTCTATGCTATCTAGAAAGAGAAGCTGAGTATTCCCCAAAAGAAATCTGCTTTTAGTACAGAATTGTTTGAGATGCAAGAAAGGTACAGGCTTAGGTGAAAGTAGTATATAGAATGAACAGTGAGGCTGTACAGTAAAACACCCAAAATGCTCGAGGAACTCAGCATTTTGTGTGTGTTAGTCTGGATTTCCAGCATCTGCAGAATCTCTTGTGTTTATAGTGAGGCTGTCGAGTCCTTTGAAGCTGTCTGCCAAAGCACTTTGTGTGTTGGCCCTATAAGTAACACAGCTTCAGGGAAAATAGAGTTAGTGAAAGATAGTTGCATTATGAGTAAGTAACAATATTTGTTAAATAGTTGGGGTGACAATCACGCAGGAAATGAATAATGGGCATTGTATTATTGTTGATATGTTACGTCGAATCTTACTGTAAGATTGCTTTTCCTGCTAACAGATGAGTCGGGATGAATTTCCTGCCAGTTGCTCAGGCAAGTAAAAGGCACAATATTGCCCTACTCTGGCTTAAGACTATGGTCATCCACATAGCATGCTTTTTATTTCCAGTGATGTGAGAAGAAATCTCTAGGCATTGTTAATGTGTTTTTTTATATGGTTCAACAAACTCAGGAAGCATGATGGAGAGAATTAATGTAAAAATGGACCTAGTAATGCTATAAAACAGATGCTCGTCCTCCAATTTAGCCCATAATGCAATAAAGTAGGATCGAAATACTGTCTATCTCAGTTTAATGCAGTTACAAAAAACTGTTAACGGGGTTTGTGATAATGGATTTTCGAGAAAAGGTGACCATTTGGTGCATTTAGTTGTGAAATACAATGCTGATGGGTCTTCTTGTAAAACTGTCCAGTTATGTATTTGAATCACCACATTTGTCATTGACATCATATCATAGTGGACACATGCTCATTCATCTGTAAAGCACTCAACCAACCAACTCATCCATGTAATAAATGAATAAATAACACAATACCATTCACTTTATGTATTATAATATGAATATGATATTGCAAATGCATTTTAATATACTATCTTCTGTTGCACTTGATTTTTCAAGTTCAAGTTTAATTATCATTCAGCCACACATGAATATAGCCAAATGAAACAGCGTTCCTCTGAAGCCAAGGTGCAAAACATATTACCAACAGGACATAGCGCACATAATTTCAGAAAAGCATACAGTCACCAAGAAAGGCTAAAATACATAGCCCAAGTCCCTGAATTGCATAAATGTAGAATTGTTGGTAAGTTGTCCTGGCCCAGTTTGTTTAGTAGCACTGAGTAAACACTGAAGGGCAGCGCCAAATGAAGGGGCCAGCCCCCAACCCAAGTAACGGATTCCAACGTGCCTTACCGCTTCGGCATCTCCTCTCCTGGCCAGCTGCCACAGGTGAGCCCTCGGCTTGGGTTTAGTCCTCCCCACAACCGAGGCAATGCAGCTCCCTCAGCATCAGTCTTCCCAATGAACTAGTGAACCAGACTTGCAATATTCTACATTATCAATATCAAACAGGGTCTTGCGATCACAATAAAAATGTCCAAGACACTCACTCGCACCCTCTTTTTGGCCCTTGCACCATTCAGCACAATGGTACACAAGGCCGGGTGACAACACCACAACAGTACACAATGAGACAATGTGTCCAGCTCCTTTGTTATTGAGCTGATGGATAGTCCTGCTGTAGCTGATGTTCTTAGTACTCAGCAGTGACCTGCGATCGTAAAAAAAGACGTGTACAAGAAGAACAAATACATCTTTGACTCCCTTTCAGGATTATGAATATCTGTAGTACCATCTATTTGGAGCTTATATGACTCATTGGGGGCAATTTTGACTTGCACTCATGGGCTGCAATGTGTAATATTGCTTCTGGCAATCATAAAATATGTAAATCAGAAGTGGCTGAACCAAAGTTTTAAGTAGTACTCTGTTAAATTACCCTAACTTGTGCCAGTCTATTCTATTTAATGTGTATAATTTTCTTTCTTGCTTCAATTTTGGAGACAGAAATTCATCCTTCGTTGCATTGTTCATTGACATGTAGTGTATACTTATTGAAGTTCAAGTCAATAGGACATATTTTGGAAGTGGATTGCAATCAAGATTAAACCACATGTTTAATACTTGTAAAGAAGGAAAAATTTCTATCCATGTCCTCTAAGTTTTAAAGCACCAAAGAAAGATGGCTGAAGCTATAGCTTATGCCATTCTAGCTAATTTCAAACTTCAGGCCAAAGGGAAATTTCATTTATTATGTAATATAGATTCTCTTGTATTCGTGAATCATGAAATAACATACTGAAAAGCTGGAGCACCTTGCAAATCGTATCTAAATAAAGCACTAGACTTCCGTCTGTGATGCAGACTTAATTCTATACTGTTGGAGTTTTGTGTAAATGTCAGTCGGTTGCTCTGATCTGCATACTGCATTGCCTTTCTCTTCTCATCTTGGTCCAAATATTAAAGCTGTTACACAGATAGTTCCCCTACCATAATGCAGACTTTGACCACCATGAATATTACTTGCAATAACCTCTCTTGGGAAAAATTGGACCGAGCATCGTCAATATGCCAAGCTAAGAGAACAGAGCTTCAATTCATCCTCTAAGTACCATCCATACGTCAGTAAATACTTCCCACTGACATTTTCTCTTGATTTATAGGGCAGTAACTTCTGAAATTTGTACAAGAGGGAATCTGTTAACACCAGTACTGTCATTACAAACTTGACACCTTCCCCCTCAAGATGTAATATCATCACTTCTCCTTTTTTTTTCTCTATCTGCCCCACTGCTTCAATTGCTGTCATTATCACAGGGAAGCATTCCCCAAAGCAAATTCCTTTCATAAGCATAAATAGGTAACTAAACAGTATAGCAGAAATCCTTTAGCATATTGTCATATGTGTTGTTTCAAAAATGTAACTTGTCCATTGCCATTTGTCTGTCATGCTTAAAAAGAAAGAAACCAAATCCTAGACAAATTTATCACTATTCCAGTAAATACAACAGATAAATTTGTGTAAAGCAGTTCAGCTAATTTTTGGTTTACGATAAATTAAAGCAATGAAAAGACACAGCAGGTTCACAGTAGCAGAACTTGAAAAAAAAAGAATCTCTTCATCAGAGCTGATGAAGGGCCATTAAAAGTATTAAAGTTTAGTTCATTCTATTTTTTCGTTAATTACATTGCCAGTATTATTTATTCCTAATATGTTTTACATTAGTGTTCAGTTATCAGGTTAGCACAAATTCAGTCTAATATTAAAGCATTATTTTAATGGGAATGTTTGGAGATAATTGTCATTTAAACATCTTTAAAATGCCCAATGCAGACAGATGCTTGAGCTGCCCAGAGGAAAGAGTGGTTTAAAATGGTGGCAAAGAGAGAATAAAGTTCAGCATCATTCATCTTTAAGTAAAGTGCACACTGCTACAGGAATTCGCTCATTGAAGCAGCATTTGTGTAAGGAAATGGATAGACAATGTTTCCAGTCGAAATCCATCTGCAGTCTCTTGTGTCTCCATCTTAATCTTAACACTGCCATCACCCAATTTCTGGCAGACAACATTATCTGCAAGTTTCTGGAGCAGCAAAGGTGCTTACAGGGTGCATTGCCTCCCTGTGCAGATAAACTGTCTCACATCTCTGTCTGGCCAATCTATCTTTTTGACATGAAGCCTATTTCACAAATACCATAAATCAAAAGTGGACTCGTACTGTATGTTAGTGACTTCCATTCATAAAAAAATAAAATATTGCTATCCCAAACCTCTCTCTGAACATGATAATTTTTTGGGAACTGCACCAACTCTTTCCTTGAACATCATTATGGAAATTTACCAAAATCATTACTTTAAACAACCTTATACGTGGGTCAAAATATCCAAGTACTGTGTTGTAGTGTAACTGTGTGGCTGCGGACCACCTGCTGGAAGGCTGCTCCTTTCTCTTTCAATCTGGACATAAGAATCTTTTGCCCTAATTGACCTCAAGCATCTGTCCTGGGTCAAGTAAAGGAGGAATCCAGGATGGCTGGCTGTGGGTCAAGGGTGAGTGTGTTGGCTGAGAAACTGCAATGGGAGATGACTGTGCCCTCACTGGAGGGGGTAGCGACATCATAAACCCACGTACTGGGGGATCACACAGTGGACGGCATTGACAATGGTGCGATGGTCTGCGATAGTTTCAACCATCAAACCCAGAGCTGGGCTGGCTGAACCACCCAGAATCTCAGGGGTCTGGCCTTTGCTGCCTCCAATCTTCACTTCAGGACAAGCTCAACTGGTGGGGTGAGATAGTCAGGGGAGGAAGATGCAGGGGGAGCTCAACAAAGCAAGCACTGACTATCAGCCCTGTCATGAAAGTATTCCAGTCATCCTTCTCACTTGAACCCTTAGGAGCAAAATAGGTGCACGTATCATGCCCTTCCCACTTCCATCTCCACCAAAATCACTGAGCCTAGTGCCAGACTGCATCTGCTGGGACCTGATGTATTATCTGTCTGTGATACAATTTCTGTTAAACCAATCTGCTCATTTTTTACGGTATCTCAGGGTCAATGGCGAACGGTAGTCTTCATATAATAGTCTTCCTCTTCCATTCCCCCCTTCTGTACCTCCTGTATCCTGGTCCTCTTCATATGACCTAAGGACCAGCTGTGAACGCCAAGCAGTAGATGACAGCACATGTAATCTTGACCAAACTGCCTTAGTAACAATGCAACAGCATAAATGGTAATGAGGATTTACTGCTGATTGGAGCAAAATGAATGTTCAAGTATTGTACATGAGGTTTCCTTCTCTTTGCTGCCTTAACTTGAATGAAAGATGTTGAGAGATCGTTTCATTATTGCTCTCTTGATGGAATATAAAGTGGAACAAAGTGCCGCCATCTACTTTGATAGGAATGAACAGAAAAGTTGAGTTTTTCTTTAAATGGAGTAATATTGAAAGGAATCAAAGCGACCTGGATGTCCTTGTACATGAATCATTGAAACTCAAAGTACAGGTTCAGAAAGGGATTATTAAGAAGGTAAATGCTATGTTGACTTGTATTATAAGAGGATTTGAGTACAAGAGGAAAGCAATTATTTGAGGCCTCAGTAAGAACACACACAATATTCCAGATGCAGACTTGCTGGGTCCTCAAGAAATTGCAGAAGATCCCTTTACTCTTGTACTCAAATCCTCTTGCAATGTAAGTCAACATATCTACTTGTGATAGAAGGAATACAGCATGACTTCTTCAGATTGATTCCTGGGATTAGGATATGTCCTGTGAGGAAAGATTAAGCTCTCTTGAGTTCAGAAAAATGAAAGGATATCTCAGAGAAACAAATAAAGTTCTTGAAAAGGGTAGATGTGAGGGTGATATTTCACTTTGGCCAGTTGTCAAGAATCTCAAAATAATTGATCTGCTACTTAGGACAAAAAGATTTTGGAATATTGAGGAAGTAAAGGAATATGAGTTTAGGAAATTAGTGCTGAAGTAAAAAATCAGCCTATATATTACTAAATGACTTGCTTTTTCCTGCCTTTGTTTCCAAATGTTCTTTGCTCATGTCCTGTTCATGGTTTGATCTCTTTTGAGGATGGGTAGGACAGAAAGAAAGTGATAACTGCTATGTTTGTAGGGCATGTAATAGCCCATAAAAGTATAATAGCTCTGTGGCCTGTGACACATCTATTAAGGTCGTGAAGTTTTTTTCTGCAAGTACTCAGATATCCTCAGCTCTGGTTGACGTGAATTCTGCCACCTATTGCCAATGTCTTCTGTTGGTAACCTTGCACTAATGTCGAATATACAGAATGTCCCTCCTGGCCTCGGTCTTATACAATAGAACTTTAATGGTCATTGAATAAATTTGGGAGCTTTCTGCTCATCACTGCAACCTCTTCCTACTGCCTGTAAGCTATGTTGTGTATCCTGGTGTTCTGTTAGTCGCAGGGAATGTATCTTGAAGAAATTATGCTCTTTTCTTTTGTTTACTGCTAGTGTCAGAAGACAGCTGTAGTAAACAGAGCATAGTCTCATCAGGAACTTAGAAAGTCCAGCCCCAGCTCATATTTCTAGGTGTGAACCAATTTAGCATTATTTCTAACATTTAGACGAATTTCACAATATCTTGCGGGGGGATCTCAAAAGGTGTCTGTATTGTTTGCTATACTTGTTTAACTTTCCACAAAGGGGTAAACTGCAATTTCTGAGCACCAGCGGATTTCTCAGTTACGTGAAGTTAAGAGGGCTCCTTACCATAAACTGAGTAATTGGTTCTTGATTGTCAGAGTCATAAAGTCATGCGGTGTGGAACAGGGTGCCCAGCCCACTACGTCCATGCTAACCTGTTGGAACAAATCCCTGTTATTAATTCGTCAAATATTTTAAGGAGAGGAAGCTGATTTATTTTACATAAAAATCTTCCATTACCTTAATATGTTTCCAGGGAGTTTTTAATAAATGGGGTAGTTCTGAATTTAGCCATTCTTTTCAGATTGGAAATATAACAGCTTATTTAGACACAGCAAGCTCCCATTCACAGAAACTCTGATAAATTTTGATGATCTTAATGACTCCCTTGTCCATTCATCCCTCCCCACTGATCTCCGTCCTGGCACTTATCCTTGCAAGTGGAACAACACCTGTCCCTACACCTCCTCCCTCACTATGATTCAGGGCCCCAAACAGTCCTTCCAGGTAAAGTGACACTTCACCTGCAAGTCTATTGGGGTCATGGACTGTATCCTGTGCACCCGGTGTGGCCTGTATATTGGTGAGACCTGATGTAGATTGGGACATCACCTCTGTACACCACAAAAAGCAGGATTTCCCAGTGATCACCCATTTCAATTCTACCTTCCATTCCCATTCCAACATGTCAGTCCATGGCCTCCTCTACTGCTGTGGTGAGGCTGTACACAGGTGGAAGAGCAACACCTTATATTCCATCTGGTTAGACTCTTGACCTGATGGCATGAACATTTGATTTCTCGAACTTCTGGTAATTCCCCCCGACCCCGTTCCTTCACCATTCCCCTTTTATGTTTCCCTCCTCACACCTTTTTTTCTTACCTGCCTATCACCACCCTCTGTTGTTCCTCCTCCTTCCCGTTTTTCCATGGTTTTCTGTCCTCTCATATCAGATTTCCCCTTCTCCAGCCATTTATCTCTTCCACCAATCAAATTCCCAGCTCTTTACCTCACCACTTTCCTCTCTCCTGACCTCACCTATCACCTGCCACCTTGTACTTCTTACTCCCCTTCCCCCACCCCCAACTTCCTATTCTGACTTCTTCCCCCTTCCTTTCCAGTCTTGATGAAGAGTCTCGGCTGTTTATTCCCATCCATTGATGCTGCTTGACCTGCTGAGCTCCTCCAACATGTTGTTTGTATTGCTATAGATTTCCAATATTTGCAGTCCCTCTTGTGTCTATGTTGATGATCTGTTTTCCTTGTGTTAACTAAGGAATTATATATAGGAAGAATTTAGGAATATTTCCCCTGTGGGATCACATCAGTCTAAAAAGGCAAAATAGAGCACAGCATTGTAAACCTCAACCAAAACCAATTAGCATCAATGCCACACTAGATTGTATTAGGCCAGATTTTTGTGCTCAAGTCACTTGGAACTCAGAACCTAATGAGTCAAAGGCAAGAAACATATCAATGGGAACTTGAACATTCAATAATTCCCTCCACAAATTATTTACTTAAAAGCCTGATCCATGCATTCTGTGGATACCAAATCAGGTGTTACATTTATTACAGGAGGGACCTCAAAAGCACTTATTTTATGAAGTTCCCATTAAGTTGACAACCAACGGTATCAACCCCACAGAATAAGAGAGCACATTGTAGGAGCTCCAAAAGTGTGGAACACCAATAGTGATCAGTTGAAACAGAAAAAATAGCATTCCTAACACTTGCATACAGGGAGTTAAAAGTTAAAAGGAAACAAAAGGTTTTTTTAAATATTTTTCCACTCGCATTGTCTTGAAGCAGATGTAAATAAATTCTTCATTCAGTGTACCTGTGACAACAATTTATGTGCACCTCCCCACCGTCCATTTGGTAATTACATAATAAGCATTCAAATATTTAAATAATTGCAAAACTGATTTTTGAACTTTTGCCCACCACTCCTGGTGGCAATTTCAAGGATCAGACTTTCTGGTTTCCTGTTTTAATTTCAACAGGGATCTGATCACACAAAGTAACAGCAGTGCAATGATACTGCTGATTTCAGAAGAAAATCTAATGTCATTGATGATGAACGTTAAAGACTTCCTGCCATGGCCCCAGTGTCTGCCAGGGTTATATGCGATATAATTGTACGAGGCTGAAGATTTAATTATTTCAGACTTCCTTCAATTTACATTGTATATCATTCATTCCAAAATGTTTCGTAGACTTTGTCAGGGAAATTTGCTTCATCCATCATTATAAAGACAGTTAAATTACTCTGAATTCTTTATCTCTTAATAACCCTTCAGGTTTGAGTCCTATAAATTAATTGGGGAAAAGTAGCCACTCCCCATATCTTAAGATTTATAGGTATTGGGTGGAATCTGCTGATGCAGGTATGTATCAAAAATTAAATTCTATTTTTGTACTTGCAAGAAAAGCAGCAAATTGAGAATTACTGAATTCACTTAGAACATGTCGACAAGGAGATGAACAGCACTTTTCAGTTTTGTTAAAGCCACATCTCTCATTATCTCAGAGTATGAACATTCCTTAGTCTGTGCGTGTGTTGTATTAGTCCAAGGACAAAAATGGTTAAACTGTTGTCCTTATTTGTTTACCTTAAATGTGTCACAGGAAATGATGCTTACGGCATCAAAATGCAATTATGTTTTAGGGTCATGAAAGACAGCAGAGTTTCAGTACATTATTTTTATTTTGAAGCAATTTACAGTCTTGTTTCTCCAAAGAAAAGCCCCATTAATGACATCATGAAAACTATTTACTTCCTTGTTGAAATGATTTATCTCCCCACAATGCTTTTTGTAACTGTAGCATAATGGTACATTTTAATGCTTTCCTTTTGCAATCTTCCACAGATGGAACTTTCAGTATGAACTCATCATTTCTCAGGAATTTAAAATGATATATACAGCCCCCATTTTAAACATTTGGAGAACTAAAACCTGGAAAATGAATGATTTTGTCATGTTTAATTGATTAGCATTCCACATATAGTTTGAATACCATCAATGGGATCAAAACTGGTGTTTTTTTTAACATGAAAGAAAGCGGTATCAGATTATTTCAACATAAACATGCAACCCATGCACATAACGGCTATTTTTGTTAATTATGTTGCTGATGAAGATATGAAATTTTCTGCATAAAGAGAGGGTGTGATTAGTTGTAAATAAGCAATGTAACAACATGAATTGTGTCAAAACAATGTAGTTTGTGTAATCATTCTTGTGAAAATGGTTCTTTTACTTTTTTTCTGAACCCAAACAAATCAAAATTGCTAATTGTGTTTCACATGAATAGCGGCACTTCCTGAAAATTAGACTAAAATTAAACAGTTATTTTCTACTTCTATACAGTCATGATGCAAATATACACTCAGTGGCCACTTTATTAGGTACCCCTTTAACTATTAAAATAGTCACTGAGTATATAAGTGGTCTTCTGCTGTTGTAGCCATTTTTGTTCACGGTTTGATCTGTTGTGCATTCAATGATGCTCTTTCTGCACGCCACTTTTGTCACACATGGTTACTGTCACCTTCCTGTCAATTTGAACCAGTCTAGCCATTCTCTTCTGACCTCTCTCATTAACAAGGCATTATCACCCACAGAACTGCCATTCACTGGATGTTCGTTTTTCACACCTTTTTCTGTAAAATCTAGAGGCTATTGTTTGTGAAAATCCCAAGAGATTGGCAGTTTCTGAGATACTCAAACCACCCTGTCTGACGCCAACATTCATTTCACAGTCAAGGTCACATAGATCACATTTCTTCCCCATTCTGATGTTTGGTCTAAACACGGACTTAATCTCTCGATCACGTCTGCATGCTTTTATGTGTTGATGTGCTGCCACATGATTGGCTGATTGTTATGTATGCCTGCTTGTTAATGCAAATATCTAAAGTAGCCCCTGAGTGAATAATGTCAGCATCTTAAAAAAATTATCTGGTACAGATAGAAGCCGTTGCACTGATATTGATTCTAGCAATGACAGGAATTACTGGTATCGTAGTCTATGCCTCAGCACTTCATTGCATACTATTGGTCCACCTTCTGGTCAGCGACCAAGGATATGGGGAAACTTGTACTGAAGGGTGATCAATCTAAAACAATCTTCTGCTTCTTTTTACACCATTTTCTGTATTCATTTCAGACTTCAACTACTGATCCTGTTTGTTACATTATCATCCAAATAATTAATATTTTTACAAACAGCACGGATCCCTGCAGCACAACACTAATCATGGGCAACCATTATGGAGGCAACCATTTACTACCACTCTCTGGCTTCTCCCTCCAAGACCAAAGCCAATGTTGAATCTGTTCATCCTGAATGCCAAGTGACTAAGCCTTCTTGACTAGCCTCTCGAGTGGGACTTTGTCAAAAACCTTGCTAAAGTCCATGGAGACAATATCTATTGTCTTTCCTTCATCAACTTTTCTGCTGACTTCCCTGAGAAGCTCTATAAGATTGGTTAGATATGACCTGCCACTCACTAAGCTATGTTGACTATCCATAATCAAGTGCTGTCTATCCAAAGAGTCTAGTCGAGCAGACCTTATAGTCCAAATGGCCTAATTCTTCTTCTATGCCTTATGGTGTATCAAAATACTTACAAATCCTGTCCCTCAGAATACTTCCCAATAACTTACCCACTCAACAGCCTATAATTCCCCAACTTATTCTTAGAGTCTTTCCTGAGCAATGGAGTAACATCAGCATCAACTCCAGTTCTCTGGTACCTCACCCATGGCTAAGAATGTTTTAAATACCTCTGCCAGGGCCCCTGCAATTTCTGTGCTAGACTCCCACAAGGCGCAATGGGGCACTTTATCAGGTCCTGGGGACTTATCTACCCTAATTTGGAAACAAAGAAAACCTACTGCACAATACAAGCCCTTCGGCCCACAAAGATGTGCCGAACGTGCCCTTACCTTAGAAATTACCTAGGGTTACCTATAGCCATCTATTTTTCTAAGCTCCATGTGCCTATCCAGGAGTATCTTAAAAGACCCTATCATATCCGCCTCCACCACTGTCACTGTCAACCCATTCCACGCACTCACAACTTTCTGTGTAAAAAGAAACTTAACCCTGACATCTCTTCTGTACCTATTTCCAAGTACCTCTTCTGCTAGCCATTTCAGCCCTGGGAAAAAGTCTCTGACTATCCACACAATCAATGCCTCTCATCATCTTGTATACCTCTATCAAGTCACCTCTCATCCTCCGTCACTCCAGGGAGAAAAGGCCAAGTTCACTCAACCTCATAAGGCATCGCTCATCACTCACACATCAATCATAAGGCATGCTCCCCAATCCAGGCAATATCCTTGTAAATCTCCTCTGCACCCTTTCTATGGTTTCCACATCCTTCCTGTAGTGAGGCGACCAAATCTGAGCACAATAATTTGCCTCAAGACGGCAAGCACCTTCTCTTCTGTAATCCATATACAGTCCATGACCTCATTACTAATTTGCCTTAGTTCTATCGACTCTGTGTCTGTCTCCTGAGTAAATGCAAATGAAAAAATTCCATTTAAGATCTCCTCCATCTCTTTCAACTTCATGCATTGATGGCCATGTTAATCTTCAAGTGGACTAATTTTGTTCCTTGCTATCGTTTCACTCTTAAGATATGTGTAAAAGGCCTTGGAACTCTCCTTCACCTTGTCTGCCAGAGCAAACTCAGGCTTTCTTTTAGCCCTCCTGATTTCCCTCTGAAGTGTTCTCTTGTATTCCTTATACTCCTCGAGCACCTCATTAGTTCCTTGTTGCCTACACCTGCTATGCACCTCCTTCTTAACCAAGGCCTCAATATTCCTCAGAATCCAAGGTTCCCTAAGCATGTTAGCCTTGTCTTTATTTCTAACAGGAATATAAATCTCTGTCCTCTCAATATTTCAGTTTCAAAAGCCTCCACTTACCAAGCATCCTTTTGCCAGTAAACAGCTTCTCTGATGCCATCAAAATTGGCTTTTCTCCAATTGAGAACTTCAACCTGAGGACTAGTCCTATCCCTCTCCATAATTATCTTGAACATCATGGACTTTTGATCACTAGATCTAAAGTGTACCCAAATAGGCGATCTATTATCATACTCCCTCTTACTGGGCCCTCTAAATATTGGTGAAGGAAATTTTCCTGAATGTATTTGACAGACACTATTCTAACCAATCTTTTTACAGTATGTGGAAAGTTAAAATTGCCTACTTAATGCCCAACATTATCTTTCCTGCAACTGCCTATGATCTTTCTAAAAATTCCTCATGAGGAAGGCCACCACTTCCACCCTCCCCCCCCCCCCCCCCCCCACCTTCCCCTCTATTATGTCTAAAACAACAGAACTGAACTGCTGGTCCTGCCTCTCCTGCAACCAAGTCTCACTGGTGGCAACAAAATCAATTCCATGTATTGATGCTCTAAGCACATCTGTCCCATCTACAGTACCCTTGCACGGAAATAGACACAACTCAGAACATTAGCCCCGTTATGCTCAAAATTTTTATCCCTGTCCTTGTATAAAGGCTTAACATTAACTTTCCCCACAACCACGCAAGTAAATTTTTGGCACTCTGGTCAACACAGAAAAATTGCTGGAGGGACTCAGCAGGCCAGGCAGTATCTATGGAAAAGAGTATAGTCGACATTCTGGGCCAGGACTCTTCCCAGTTCCCTGCTCTCACCTCCCAAAAGCAGCACTACCAAACCTTCCTGCAAGGATATTTTTCCCCATCCAGCTCAGGTGCAAACTGCCCCATTTGTACAGGTCCCATTTCCCTGGAAGAGAGCCTAATGATCCAAAAATTTTGAAGTCCTCCCTCCTACATCATCTCGTTAGCCATGTGTTAAACCAGGCGTTCCCAGTCTGCGGTCCCTGGACATGTTGCTTAATGGAATTGGTCCATGGCATTAAAATGTTTGGGAACACCTATGTAAAACTGTATTATCTTCCTATTTTTAGTCTTACTGGCACATGGCATGGGTAGCAATAATGAGATCACCAACCTGGAGGTCCTGTCCTTTAACCTAACTACCAGAACTCATTTTGAGGACTTTGTCACACTTCCTGCCTCTGTCATTGGTGCTGGCATGGACCATGACCTCTGGCTGCTCACCCTGCCCCTCTGGAATTCTATGAACTCAATCCAAAATGTTCCTGACGCAGGCACCTGGGAGGCAACATACCATCAGGTTAATCTTATTCTCAGTCCCAGACTCTCCTGTTCATTCCCCTTACCAATAAATCCCCTTTCACTACTGCTCATTATTCTCCCCCATTCCCTTCTGAGTCACAGAGCTAGACTCTGTTCCAGAGACCTAACTGTTGTGATTTCCTTCTGCCAGGTCATCTCCCCCCACCCCACCCCCAATAATATCTAAATCTATATACTTGTTGTTGAGGTGAATAGCCTCAGGGTAATATGCACAGGCTGCCTAAACCCTTTCCCTCTCCTGGTGGTCACCCTGTTACCAGTGTCCTACACCTCCCTGTACTTCCTCTCAGTCAACTCCTCTGTTTCTCAATGATCCAAAGATCAACCAGCTCCAGTTCCCTAATGAGGTCTGTAAGAAGCTGCAACTGGATGCACTTCTTACAGGTTATAGTCATCATGGATACTGGAGGTCTCCCTGTCTTCCCACATCCCATAAGAAGGGATCTCCACTGTGCTGTCATTCCCGCTGCTCTAACTGTGCAATAAGAAAGGAATTTACTGGAAACTTTCATTAGCCAATGCCTCTTCTCATCAAAATCTCTTGAGCCAAAGCCTCAGCTCCCCATTACAACTTTGGCCGTTCACAATATGGTGGCTTTGCTTATACCTAATGTCTTTTATTGGCCCTCGATAAGTGTCTGATAACTCAAATAATATCAAGCTCTGTAGAAAGTCTTGCCAGGCTTTGCTTGTTTTTCAGATCCAGCACTGAACCCCGCAAGCAACTGTCCATACAGTGTTTAGCTCCACAGAAAGTAGTAACAAGCTCTGCTGGCTTTTCAGATCTGGCGCTTAGGATTGTTGATAATCTTCTTCCTTCTTACACCATGCTCATACTTTCACACTCCCTGTCTCTCCTGCTCCTTTTGTCCTTATGCTGCCCCTCCAATCACTGCATCCAGCCCTTTTCTGTCTCTCTTCCATTACTCTCCCAGATATTACTCCTCCTGGTCTACCCCTCTGCCCTCCTTTCATCTAACTCCCTCCTTCCCAATTCTCCTTCCACTTAACCTTCTCCCATTAATTCTCTTCCATCTACTTCCCAACCACTCACCTCCATTATGCTCCTCTACTCACTCCCACAACCTCACACTCTATTCCTCACATCTCCTTCTCTTCACTCCTGTGATTTGTTTCTCCCTTCCCCTTCTCTCATCCCCTCCTCCACCAAGCTTTCTCCCTCTCCTTACCCCTTCCTCCTTTGTCCTTCTCCCCTTTCCTCTCCCCTCTCTTTTATCACTTCCTTCTTTCTCCCACCAGTTACTCACTATCCATTGACTCAGTGCGGCTGGATGAGTACTGGAGAGCAATGGGTGAAGATCTCTGTCTGCAGTTCAGAAGAGCACAGTGCATAATGTAATCCAGACATAAATTCAGCACATTGATATTCGGTTGTCAATAAAGTAGAGCTGTTACACACAAAAAAACATTAGTCTAGTGCACAGAAATGCTGAGCTGTTGAAGTTTATAGCTTTACTTTGGCAGCTGTTGGCCAGAATCTTACAGTGAAATCAATCCCTGGTTTCGGCCCCATACATCACAAAAGCTTTTCTGATGGCTCTGCCAAAACATTAGGGGATTGGGACACACTTGCTGGTGGGAAACTAAAAGAAGAATTGCTCCAGTCATCAATTCCTCAAAGAGCCAATGACAGCTCAATGAAATTAGTAATTCTCTCATTAACTCCGATGAATCTTCTTGTTCAGCTGCTAGGAAGGAAGGGGTATTAGCTGTTAAGCCAGAGGTGCTGGGGAGCTGTGATGCTCCTGGCAATTATGGTTTGGGCATGATTTGTCTTCTTGGGCAGAATACAAATCTTAAGTTTCAGGATAGCAATAATCATTAAGACAAACATTTCAAGCTGACAAAAGCTCACCAGGCTCATTATCCTATTAGCTCAATTTTGTCCTGTGGTGTACCTAATGCTGCTTTCCCTCAATTTACCTTGTGGAATGATTACATGTCAGACTTTTTGGGGCAGGTGGCAGAGAGGGGAGAGAAGTTTTATACTCCTTAATGATGGGAAACTGGGGAAATCTATAATCATTGCATGAGGCTCTGAAAGCCAGAGAGGTTTTGAAAGACTGAACAAAAACAAATTTAATTCATATTCTCAAGCAGAGCAACAGTGCCAGAGCTGGCAACTACACACACACACATTAGCCTGACCTCAATAATTGGAAAACTAATGGAATGAGGAATCATTCTGTAGGAGCAGCTGGATGAAAATAACTTAATAAATAATAGCTCGTGTATCAACAGAAGGGAGAGATCTTGCTCAACTATTTTTCACAAGGTGATATTTTGAATTGCTTGTGGAAAACTGTAAGTTTGCATATCTTAAATTCCAAAATGTCTGTGGATGAAAATCACACAAAAAGCTCTTCTGCAAATGAAGAGCAGTGGTGGTTGTTAATCATCAGTTTTATAGCAATTGTAACTGAGTAAAACAAACCAAATCATTTTAGAGAATCACAGCTGAGCACTGAGCAATGTTGAGGAAAGAACCACAAGAGTTGACCAAAGGTATGCTTACATTTTGCCTTTGTAATGATCAGTGCTTGTGATCACTGTGAACTTTTGGGTCAAGAACATGCTCAGCTAGGCATGTCAATTCTGAAGCTGCTTTTCGTAATTCACTTCAGATTATTTCACAGTTACTTCTAGCGGTATTCAAACAAGTCGATTAACTGATGAGGGCCTAATTTTTTTTATAAACTATTCCTGTTGCACAATACCCAGATATTATCAATTTATGTTCCACAAAGGAAGTTTATAGTTATTGCTTAGCAAACTCTGTCACTAATAAAACTAATTTTAAACATAAGCATTCAATTCCCTCGTATAAATACATTCTTAAATAAATGAAGTTTTTAAAAAGTAAAATTAAATTTTGACAAT
This sequence comes from Hemitrygon akajei, assembly GCF_048418815.1. Lineage (NCBI taxonomy): Eukaryota > Metazoa > Chordata > Chondrichthyes > Myliobatiformes > Dasyatidae > Hemitrygon > Hemitrygon akajei. The sequence continues at coordinate 33,996,083 of NC_133134.1, read as the reverse complement.
TCACCTTCTACCTTAATTTTCAAAATGTTCAGACTTTATGCATAGGTTTTTAAATTTTCAATGTGTTATTTTAAAAATTTGTTGCCTTTGGAAGTTCTTCAAGCTTTTGTTACATTGGCAAATACTAAGCTGGAAGCTTTACCTTGCCTTATAGGTATAATCTTAGTCAGCTGAATTTATTTAGCTTCAAGGTATCTCAGTCAAGTTCAGAAGAAAGGAATTGCCAATTTAGCATGGTTTGTGAGCCAAGGAGAGCCAGAGAGCTTAGCCACATAGGGTCCCTATTCACAACTCCTACCATCACCATCAAGTTTATTTTTGTCCCTTTCAGTGTTTAATTCTAGAGCACATAAGGAAAACAAGAGCTTTACATTAACACAGAGATCAATCCCATAGACTATCTCAGCTGCAGGAGCAGTGTATCAAAGACAATGGAATATGTTTTAGCCTAGTGTTATTGGGGTGATGGGAAAGCAGGAGGGACAGGAGTCAGTAGCACTACAGGTAGGGCAGTTGTCTCACATTTCCATCAAACTCAATTCAGTTCTGACTTCCAGGTGTTCTGGTTGCCTCTCATATTCAAAAGACATACGTGCTGGTCAATGAATTGGCCCCTGTAAATTGTGCCCTTGTAAAGGTGGGTCACAGGAGAATTTGGGGAATTGCTGATTGGCAGGCATGAGAGATTTGGTTGGTTGAAACTAATGAGAATAGGATTAGTGAGATTGCTCAGAGTCCCAGTATAGGTTCAGTAGGCTGAATAGCCTCTTGTATGTTTTAATGAAAATTAGGCCCTCATCAGGCTAACCAATTTTAGCAGACAACTTATAAATGGAGGGAGAAAATAATGTCTTTGAAATTCAGTTGTTCCTCATTGTGTGTGAAAATCACAACTTTCTTTTGCACAGGTGTGGCTTGTGAATTGCATGAACTTTTTCTGAAGAAGCAAGACTTCACAATGCTTGCAAATATTGACTTTAAAATGGGCCAATTCAAGATTGTGGAATACAGCTCTTGGAACCACCTGTAAGAAGGAATTCTGCTAGGTTGTCTGTTTACCTCTTTCTGCAGGCTTCTTTTGCACCCCATTTCCAGACACCTGAACAATTCTTCCCTAACCCCCAATCTCCCCACCACACCACTACTACCTGCTGTCAATCGTAGACCCCACCCCAACACCCGGAAATTGCGTACCATCAGGGTTTCAATTTGTCAGCTGTAACTCTCTGATTGATCCCCCTACTATTGGCTTTCCTTGTCTGTAACCCTTGACCTGGGATCCACAACTTACATGAGTTTCTCTGCTTAGTCTGCAATGACAAAATGAATTAATGTAAGGTCTTTCTGCACAATAGATGCTCAAGACCTCTTCTTATATAACTAATGCCTCAGAACTAGTGCTCAGTACAATATTGCTCAGAGAGTGCTTTAGCGAAAAAAGAACTGGATCCTCTAGGTTCTTACATGTATTTGACAATACTTTGAAGACATTACTGACCTACCAACTACTTTCACATGCTTGACTCCTTCTGATTGGCTCAGGGTGATGGAAATCTATCAAACCAGAACTTCATACTAACAATTGACTTGTCATTATAGAAGAAGATTTGAAGGTTTTACCTTGTAGTTAGAAGTTATATTTTCTAATTTCACTTTGGAAATTCCTGGGTCTATTTTTCAGACTATTCTATTAGGACATTAGATTATGTGTCCCATCATAGATCATCAATATCTGAAATAGATAAAGATTTGGATGAATATTTGTGTTTACTGCAGTTATGATCAACAATTGGTTCACATTGTCCCGGGACATCTGTAGGAACCCACTCACAGTTTTAATGGAAATACAGTCGAAAATACAGAAATCAATGTCAAATTGTTTCGTTTTTCAAACCTGTCATGATCATGTATCATTCTTCCCACATTCTTGAAACATATTGGTCAATTGATATATGTTGCAGGGAAGCTTAGCTCTAATATTGTATGAAACCAGTGTAACTGAGCTTGGCACAATTAAATAGCTAGGTGATCTTCTTTCATGTGTGTAGGAAAAGCAGTGGAGTTGATCATCTTGGCCACTGAAGTAATTAAATTGGAGTGTCAGCCACCAGAATTGTATTTTATTTCTAATATGCTGCTCTGCTAACTTGGGACATGCTAAGCTAAATCCATGAATGTAAAAGACACTGAAGCAGCCCATTCGGAAAAGATTAAACAGAAGACACACTTTTTCAAAGCCAGATGTACTTCTTATGTGTTTTCTTTTTTTTCAAAGAGATAAATCTGCATTTAGTTTGCAGAGCTTGAAGAAAACATCTTCCTACTAGGTCTGAGTGCTTTGGGAGAATATAGCTCTTACTGCTTCAAAAACTCTTCAGCATGATTTGAATACAAGTGGCTCACAGTGATAAGTACATTAGCTCCTCTTCTGTTAATTACTGTATTTCATATGTAACTAATTTGACAGCCAGGGGCACACAATATGCTAAATACTTCATATACTGTATCGATAAAGAAACTGGCCTTACTGCACATGACTGTGTTAAAGCAGGACTTTGGAATTTTAATGCTTATCTATAAATACTATTTAGATGTTTCTTTTAGATCATGAGCAATTAGTTACAGGAAGTGATTATTTTAATAATTAGAACAACATCAAATATGTTTCTTAACTCTTTAGGTTATTTGCTGTTTGGTTAAATTTTGTTTCAGTTTTTCTGATCTCTTATACAGAGGTGAAGATGAAAGAGCCTGCAGATTTATTTGTTTATTCACTTAGCAATGCAGTTCAGAATAGGTCCTTCAAACCGCACTGCCCCAGCAACCCTGACAAAGCTGATTTAACCATAACCTAAACACGGGACAATTTACAATGACCAAATAACCTATCCAGTGCATCCTTGGACTGTGGGAGGTAACCAGAGCACCTGAGGGAAAACCACGCATTCCACAGGGAGGACGTGTAGAAACTCCTTATAGAGGACCCTGGAATTGAACTCTGAACTCTGACACCCTCCACAGTAATGGCGTTGCACTAACCACTTTGCTAACGTGGCACCCAATCTGATTGAGATGCTGGAATCTGGATCAACACACAAAGCATTGGAGAAACTCAATGAGATGGGCAGCTCTAAATGGAGAGAAATGGACAGTTGATGTCTTGGGTCAAGAATCATCGTCAGGACATTAGAGGGTCTCAACAAGAGACATTTTCCTCCGTAGATGCCGCTTGCTCCACTGAGTTTGCCCATCTCTTTGTGTGTTGCTCTTCTTTAGAGGTGCTGGGTTCCGATCTTGTTCTGGAGTCTCGAGCTGACAAATTAGCCAAGTGCTGTTGGAGTGAAGTTTTAAGACCATAAGATCATAAGATATAGGAGCAGAAGTAGGCCATTTGGCCCATCAAGTCTGCTCCGCCATTCAATCATGGCTAATTCAATTCTTCCAGTCATCCCAACTCCCCTGCCTTTTCCCCCTTACCCTTTGATGCCCTGGATAATCAAGAATCTATCTATCTCTGCTGTCTCTTTAATGTACTAGCTTTCAAAGGAACCATTACGTGATTGCTTGTCACTCTCTCTGGTAAATATATAAGATTCTATCTTACTATTTTTGAAAAAAACCCACAGATTATCCCCAATCCCCAACATGCCAGCCAACATTTACCCCACAATCAATATTTCCATAATTTAGAGTAACACAAACAAAATGCTGGAGGAACTCAGCAGGCCAGGCAGCATCTGTGGAAAAAAAGTACATTGACATTTCGGGTCAAAACCCTTTGGCAAGACTGGAGAAAAAATGCTGAGGAGTAGACTCAAAAGGTGAGGGTAGGGGAGAGAGAACCACCAGGTGATAGGTGAAACTTAGAGGTGGAGGGATGAAGTAAAGAGCTGGGGAGTTGATTGGTGAAAGAATCAGAAGGCCATGGAAGAAAGAAAAAGGGGAAAGGAGCACCAGAGGGAGGTGATGGGGTGGGCAAGGAGATGAGGTGAGAGAGGGAAAAAGGAATAGGAAGTGGAGAAGAATGGGGGTTGGCGGGCATTACTGGAAGTTTGAGAAGTTGATGTTCATGCCATCAGGTTGATGTCTGCCCAAAAGAAATACAAGGTGTTGTTTTTCCAACCTAAGTGTGGCTTCATCACGACAGTGCAGGAGGCCATGGATGGACATATTGGATTGGGAATGGGAAGTGGACTTAAAATGTGTGGCCACTAGGAGATCTAGCATCTGCAGATTTTCTCTTCTTTGTGTTTCTATATTATAGATTATCCAATTAGCATCACATTAAATTTCGTTGGCACTTGTACCTACACTGGTTGCTTTGTTTGCTGGATTTCAATGGTGATTGCATTTTATATTTGCTGAATACTTTTGAGATGAGACAAAGGTAATGCATCAATGCAAGTTTTCCTTTTATAATCAGCTAGCATAGAAAATAGAACATTACAGCACAGTACAGGCCCTTCAGCTCACAATGCCATGCCGACCTTTTAACCTACTGTAAGATCAATCTAACCCTTACCTCCTATATAGCTCACAATTTTTCTATCATCTTAAATGCTTCTCATGGTTCTGCCTCTGCCACCAGCCCTGAAGGGCATTCCATGTACCCTTGTGTAAAGAACATACCTCTGATATTCTCCCCATACTTGCTGCTGATCACCTTAAAATTATATCACCTTGTGTTTGCTATACCACCCTGGGAAAATATTTCTGGCAATTCACTCAATCTGTGCCTCTTATCATCTTGTACACCTTTATCAACAGCAGTTGGGGAAGATATCCAAATTCCTGGGGGGAAGAGCATCTTCTCCTGAAACATGTACTGAAACCATCCAAAATCTGAGATCAAATGTTAAAGTACTTTGAAAAGTTTGCACGCTATTTATAAATTTGTCTTTGCAAGACAAGTGAAAGGTTTGATGGGCATTGCAGTGGCTTTCTGATGAAGTCACAGATTTCATTTCACCTAGGTCCATTTTTAAACACTGTGGCAGCAATCCAGATTTCTAGCTAATAGTCTATTGCTGTGAGTTTATGTACTACCATCACATCAATTGAGAAATTTAAATTCAGTGTTTTAAATAAATCTACAATAAAAATAAACAACCATCAGTAATAGTAACCATGATACTTCTGGATTGTCATAAAGACCATCTGGTTTGTTCAGGCAGGTTGGGGGAAGATATCTTCTCTCTTTTCCTAGCCTGGTCTACGTTACTTGGAGTTTAGCAGAATGGGAGGGCCTTATTCAAACATACATTATCTGAAAGGCTTTGATAAGGTGGATGCTGAGATATTTTTCATGAGTGCAGAGTCCTGAACAAGGGAATATGCTTTCAAAATATGGTACCAGTTATTTAGAACAGAGGTTCTCTATTTTAAATATTATACTCATTTCTTCTCATCTAAAGCTGGGAGCCCACAGTATCTAATTTGTGACCTTAACAAAATAGAAGCTGACTTATGTTTATTAACATAGGGCAGGATCTGAATTTTCATTTCATAATAAAAAGACGCCATAGAAAAACGTCTATTAAGAGAAATAAGAATACAATTTATGTATAAATTGCACTTCCCCTGTAAATTGACAAATCTCACTGTTGATAATAAGGGTTACATTTATTCTTTCAGCTCTTGCAACAGTAGCAGAAATCTTGATTGATTGGATGAATGATTGAAATAGATCATTCTATAAGCAATTAAGGTCCGCTTTCACCAAGGCGTATTATTATTTGTAGTCAGCAGTTCGCTCTTCTGGAGTTGCTTTAAAAACTCCCACACTTTCTTTTTGACCATGCGTTGCTGAAAAGTAAAAATATTTAAGATTTGCTCCTTTAACTGCTCACATTAGTGCAGTTTTATTCAGAAGCCACCAGGTGCTGCCAAAGTCTACAAGAGTTCTTGCAGTATTTTGAAAACAGAGTTAAGTACAAATATAAAATTTAAACAAAGTAATTTGCACTTTAGTTATAGGTAAGGTTGAGGATGAAGACCTCTGGTGAGGGCTGATGCAACAGTCAACATCAAATAGGTTAGGACAAAGGAATTCTTTTCTCTAATTGTTATATGATAAAACTGTGATGTGAACTGCAAAACATTTAATATTTCTAAAAATAAGCCCCTACTGGGCTTCAGTGAAAGAGATTGAGTTGTTTAATTGCATCTATTTAAGGTGAGCCCTCACATTCAGATTTAATTTATTACAATTATTTATTTCATGAAGCAAGCACGAGTCAAGTAATTAAATTAGAGCTTTGCCTAGAGGTTATCTTGAGAGTTTCTGAGTACCGTACTTTTGATCCTTTCCATAGAGAAGGGATGACAGAAACAATTTCACTGCAGGAATCTCATAAATGTGCTAGGTTAACATCTCATCTTCAGTTATTAAGATTTTAACAAGCAGAACGGAAACAGTGTACATTTATCTCAAGACAAGGGAAAGCTATATAATATGGCAGCTTATTTTAAAAACCTCAGGTGATGCCACATTCAACAATGTAAATTCATTCACTCTGAAATAAATGAAATTAAGCATTAATTTTGCCATATGTTGCAAGATCTGATTCAAATTTAACTAATTACATATTCAGAATCTCAATTTTGGCTCCGTCTTCCTGAAGTCAAAGGTCACTGTGTGAAAGACTTGAGCATAAAGTCTAGCCTGCTCAACAGGGTATTGGGCGTACAGGCTACGCTAGGATTTCTCCTGTGTTGCACATAGCTACTGTGTGTTTAGCAAATGGATTATGTCAAAATCCACACGCTGTGTATGCAGTGCACCTGCCAGTATTTAATCTGGGTCCTTTGTGCCTATGACGGGCATATGCCTGGAGGCCATTGGATTTACTCGATGGTGTCAATCAACATGCAACACCGTGTTGATTATCATGTGTGTGAAATTTTGTCCTGCTTGTGAGACTTGTAAGAATTACAGGCTTTCAATTATGATGCAGGTCTTAACATTGTTCTCTACATTATGCCCTAACTCATCATTTCTTCAGCAATAATGCCTCCAGATTTATCTCACACTACAACCTCTCTCAATCTCCCAACGACTTCAATAGAAGTGAAGTCATCCAAATTTGGTTTCAACTACTTTATCATGCATTTAATGAGTATGTCCAAAGACAATTTTCCCACAATATCTAACTTTATTTTTGTGGGAGCCTCTATGTAAAAAAATTACTTCACTGAATGATTTTTCAAAAGGACTTCTGCAGTGAAGTTCTTGTGATATCATGGGGATATAAAGCACTCCATGTAATTCCATTTTTTTTTCCCTTTTTTGCTCAAGAAAAGTTATTACATTATTGTTACTACATGAAAAGTCATGCTCCACAGGCTTTAATAATAAACTTAACCACAACCCCAAAATCAACATACTTCAGCAAAGAAAATAGGCCCTAGGCTTGCACAGTGTGATACTGCTAAAGACTAATAAAAGGAAAATCTTGTTCAATTGACTTTATGGACCATTCCGCCACACTTGATAAAAATCTCCAATTGTTTTTTTTTTCATCACGTTTCCCTGTTTGAAAATTCATTTATATCTCCAACTCCTAAAATGTTCTTTTTGATGCCCATATGTGGTGGATGTTTAAAACCATCTGTTGCCAAGGTTACAAAAGACTATTTTTATGCATTTCCTAGGGTGTGTTACATACAATATATAGGTTTCTAGATAACATTATCCATAAATGTAATATTCAGGAATAAAAGATGAAAAAATAATTCCAGTGTTCCTTTGTGTAATTATGAGCCATTTCTTTCATGGCACTTTATGAGAATAATTATATGTCCACAATGTGCTAGGAATGAATTACCCAAGTAATGTAAGATGTGTTTCACAATTAAGGGCAGATGGGAGAGGCAGAACTTGACTGGTGTATTCAGGCATGGTGAGCAAAACGGGCACACAGTCATCAAGTTAATCTAATCAATGGTGGATTGAGCGATGCTGTGATGTGATTTTATCAGCCTGAATTTAATGTAAATCCTGTTACAGCAGCACTGTTTGATATGCCCGCAGCTTTGTTCTGATCAGCAAAAAACCCTTCAGTAACAGTTCAGTGAAGCAGCAAAGGCCTACCAAATTGATATTAGAGCTGTGGATGCTAGCTTATGCTATTATTCAGTGGAAAAGGGAAAATGGCTAATTTTACTGCATGCCCATTAAAAGCTCAAGGAGTTCTGTGCCATTGAAAATTCATATTTAAACAAAACACTTTATAGTCTCGGAGGAAAGAAGTACACAGAGCTACGCGGTTTGTGATGAAAACACATTTGGCATTGTGTTGTATGGAAATAATAGCTCATCTGTTCCTCTACTTGCAGTCTTCACACCTTCTATTAGCAGACATCACCGTAACAATAGTTAAAATGAGCATTAACAATATAATGGGTAATCAGAATCTCATAATTTGTGGTTTTCCGGGACTTAAAAATTGAAATTCCACCATGTACAAATCAAAGGTTTCGTACTCCTCATTCAGGTTGTCAATCACCTATGACAATCACTAAGACCAAAGTCCAGTCACATCGTGTGTGATGTCACCTTGACATTTTGCCAGCCTCTTTGATCATGTTAAATAGCAACTAATTTTGAGAATCATTGTAAAAGTGTAGAAGTATTTTTCCACAACATTCCTTTGTGCCTCTTTTGATAAATATACTAATCAGAACAGAACTGAGAAATAGGTGAAGTGGATCCCAGGGTTAATCCCTCAACTGAGTTGAATTAGGTATGGTAGAATGAGAGTTACTACAACCATCTTTCACTGCTAAACCAAATAGGGAAGAAAAATCTTCCATTTTACACCTATGGAACCTCATCATTATTCATTACCGACAAATGTATCCACATGGATTCTCTTCTAAGAACAGTAATGACTGGGGCATCATTCACAATCAAAATGGCTGTCAACCCTCCTCATCTTGCTTCGTGCCTGGGAAGCAGTCACTTGGGAGTCTTTGTTGAATCTATCCACAGCACAAATCAATATCGTCAGAAGGGCAGTAAACAAGAAATGGTTTCAGCTCATTATGACCACAGAAATGAAGGTATTTGACTCTGTTTTTAAAGAAAAATATGTTATTTCAAACAGAAGTTATAACAGTAAGCTTCACATTAGTAACATTATTAACTTTTCCAGATCCAGAATCTATTTTCAAAAAAGAAGTATAAGTTTTCATAATACTTTTCCAGTTTATATATGAAGTATTATAATAACTATTTTTAAAAATTTGATTTACAATGTTGAAGCTGAATACACTGTGCAAGGAAGGTCAATTGAACTCTGGAAAACCCATTTATTGGCCCTTCTGAAGCTAATGGACAAATCAAAGCTGACTTGATGGATTATTTAAGATTGCTAGCACATCAATAGGGCTTCCTGCTTACTACATCTTTTTTTCTGAGAATAGGGCACAATGAGGAATCATGTTGGAATGTTGCAACGTTATTTTGCAGGAACACCAGTTATCTGCAAACTATGTTGTAAGTCAATAGCATCACAGCTTCAAAACATAATCCTAGTTGATTAAAACTGAGGTTCTCTATCTTAAATATTGTTCCTTTCTTTCTTTCTGAAGCTGGGAGACCGCAGTATCTGATTTGTGCTCTTAACAAAATAGAAGCTAACTTACATTAATTAACATAGGGCAAGGTCTGAATGGGGGTGAGAGCCTCGTAGTGCAGCCAGTTTAATAGAGGAGAGCACAAAATAAAAATAAATATAAAATAGCTTGCTCTCTGGAGCTAGGAAAGGTCAGATGTTTCAGTCAACGTACTCTTGTGTTTACATCAGATCTGAAGAGATCCAATCCTAGCCAGTTAATTACCACCCAATTTAGTTTACTTTCAAGCATCAGTAGTGATGAAAGGTGTTGTTTCCTTTAGGTTTAGCCAGGGCAACAGGCCTTCTCACAGTCTTACTGAGTGTGGTTGCCTTGGAACCCTTGATGACGTGCATTTGATTGTGGCCTAAGGGTGTTCTGATGAAACTGATGTAAATTGGCATTGGGAAAAACTTTCCAATAGCTAAAGTTGCCTTAATAAAGATTATTTTGTTTGTTGGATGTCAGCTATCCCAGCCCCAGTAAACTGCTCCAGCAATTCCTCGGGGCAGTATCTGAAACACAACCACCTTTGGCTGTTTCATCAATGTCCTTCCTCCCTTCATAGTGGGAGAAGCGTTTTGTTTTGCTGATAATTGCACAATGTTCAGATATATTGGAGGTCCTTAATAAATGAAATACTCCTTAGAAACATGCAGTAAGGCATAAACATTTGAATATAGTCTGATAAGTGATAAATAACATGAGTACCCAAAGAGCATTTCTATCAGTGAGAATGGTTTACTGGCCACACAGCCTGCATTGTTATTCATCAATCAAATTTCACTGGGCATAATAACTATAATACATACCTGTCTAACCACCTACTCTTGACATTCAGTGGTATCACCATGGTCTAGTTCCTTAGCATCAATACCCTGGAAGTCACCATTGACCATAAATTTAACTGAGCCAGCCACATGAATACTGTGGATCCAAGAGCTGAGAATCTGAGGTAAATGATGCAGCCCCTGACTCCACAAAGCCTTTCTGCTAGCAGGGGTGTGATGGAAAGTCCCCCATTTGCCTGTATGTATGTGTTTGGTGGGGGAGCGGTGTTGATAATCATGCTGTCTTTCTTTTCCTTCTTGGGTTCATGGCTACCCAGAGAAGAAGAATTTCAAATTGTATACTTTGATAATAAATGAACCTTTGAACCTTTTGAAGCTTAATGCTCATTTTATTCCATATCCATACTTTAATCTCCAGCTTTATTTTTGGATATTTCTTAATCTTTCTGTATGTTGAATGTGATGTTTTTGTTGCATGGCCTACCCTGACTAGCACACCACAGTAAATTCCTTATGGATGTAAGTGCCTGTGGAGAATAAAGTTGATCCTTGATGAGTGGAGCTGCAATAACACTGAAACAACTCAGCACTATCTGAGACAAAGCAGCCTAACCATCTAGTCTCCCCCAGCAACCAGTGCAACAGCTTGCGTTGTGCACCATCTACAAAATGCACTGCAGTTACTCACCCTAACACTTTACAAACCTTCAACCTTTACCACCACGAGGGACAGGGGCAGCAGCATTTTGTATCACCACCACCTTTAGGTTCACCTCACACACCATCCTAACCTGGAATGAAAAACACCATCACTTGTTCATCGCTGGGACCAAAAACTGGAAGTCCCAATACTCTGTGGGAGAGCCTGCACCTTCATAACTGCTGCAGGTCAAAATGTCAGCTCATCACCGTCTTCTCAGGCACAGAGAGGAAAGCCCATGGACGCTTACTTTGTCAGTTTAGGTTTGGCATCCCAGTAAGTGAATACAATAAAAAAACAGCAGTGCCAAGTAGAAGACTGGGCAACTTCTGGAGTACAGCCATTTACAAAATGCAATTCACTGAGACCCTTTACTATTACCTTCCCAAGTTCTTTGTGGAACTGGTGCAAATCAGTTAAATTTGATCTATTTTATAAACTAATTTACATGTCTATATGTGTATACTTGCCTTAAAATTTGTATTCTCTTTATTTAAAAATTGCAATCATTCTTACAAGGTGAATACAATTTCTAGCAGTAGTAACTGACTAAAATGGATTTTTAATGCTCTAATGATTTGCCCATAGCTGATTAAGCAATGAGAATGGTTTACTGACCACACAGCCCACATCGCTACTCGCCAATCAAATTTCACTGGGTATAATAACTATAATACATGCCTATATATGAATAATGGGGTTAGAAGTTTTACAGTGTGGTTGAAATTTGGAACGCTCTGCCAGAGGTGGTGGTGAAATCAAGTACAATCACTCCATTTAAGATTCATTTAGACAAACAACAAAATACACAAGACGTAGAAGGATATAAAATATGCGGGTAAATAAAATCAGTACAGATGAACAAAAAGGTTAGCATGGCCATGGTGGTCTGAAGGGCCTTTTACTGTTCAGTATGACTCTATGACTACCTATGACTCCATAATTTAGTCTTGTAATGTCAACCTATCTGAATAAATCTGACATCATTTTCAATTATAAGTAGAACTTGCATGTCCCAGCTTATAGCCTCCCACCAGACCTGATTTAAATGTTAGGACAGATTTCCTAAATATTTCAGTTTAAAGTTCAAAGAGTTCAAAGTAAATTTACTATCAAAGTATGTATATGATACCATATACTACCCTGAGATTCATTTTCTTGCAGGCATTCACTGTAGAACAAAGAAATTCAATAAAATCCGTGAAAAACTACACACAAAGACTAACAACCACCCAATGTGCAAAAGAAGATAATCTGTGCAAATCCTAAATAAAAGAATAAATAAATAAGTCCAAGAACTTAAGAGCTGTAGAAAAGGAGTCCGTAGGTTGTGCAAGCAGTTCATAGTCCAAGCGAGTGAAGTTATCCGCACTGGTTCAGGAGCCTGATAGCTGAAGTGTAATAAATGTTTTTGAACCTGGTGGTGTGGACCCAAGGCTCTGGTATCTCCTTCCCGATGGTGGCAGTGAGAAAGAGCATGGCATGGATGGTGATGGTCCATGATGATGCATGGTGCTTTCTTGTGGCAGTGCTTCTTATAGATGTGCTCAGTGACGGGGGTGGGGGGGCACTTTTCCTGTGATGGGCTGGCCCATGAAATTCCATCTGGTGTCCATAATTATGATGTGGCGCACCAGCAAATTCAAAACTTCCTGCCAGCACTGAGCTGCCCACATTCAGGTGACAAGTATAATTGTAGTATCCGCTGTTCTCAACCTGTGTCAAACTGGCACATCTTCATTTATTAGGTCTTCAAAAATCATCATTATGCAAGTGCTGTCTTTGATAGCTGGATAAATTGTGCCCCTGGCCTAGCCGGTTAAAAAAAAATCTAACAAAATCTTTGCATGCCTCTGAATGTCAATATTCAAAATTATTTAAAAGTCAAACAATTAAAATTAAATGTTAATAAAAAATATAAAAAGCAAACAAACAGGCTTCGAAATAATTAACAACACTTTATAAGCAATTAACATTGTTTGACTAGGCTCAACCAATTGAGTAAAAGCATGGAAATGAGACAATTCTTAACTCCTTAGCTCCATTTAAATGAATATAATCAATCTGATCTGGTTCAGGATTCTGCAGAAAATTCTGAACTATAAGTGCAAGAAAAATGCTGCCACTTTGCACTCCACTGCTGGACTTCGCAAAGAACACAATGGCAAAATTGCCAAGAAGCACCAGACAGCGAGTTCAGGACTTTGTTGTTTTCATGATATCCTAAACTTCCAGACTCAGAATCAACTTGGTTGCATTGCTGGCAGTCACATGGGAAGATGCATTTTCTCCAAGTCCAGTTCTAACCATCAGAAAGCACTTCTCTTGTAATAATGCTTGTTTATATAGTTAATGCCTGTGTACAAGGAAGATCTGTTATAGAGAAGTTTTATATAAACGTTTGTAGTTATATTACACCTTATTAATTCTTGGTCCAATACATCAATTTTAATGGCCAGTGTGACTCCCCTCCCTTTCTGCTCCAGCAATGTTCTAGGAACAACAATGATAAAAATTTATGGCAGAAGAGTCAGTCTCGTTACCAGAAAAACCTGCTTTCAGTACCGCGATGGGATCCCCAAGAACATGTAGACAGATCGGTAATTTAATGTTTCCTCTGAAGTCAATCCCTCTGAAGCTATGTTCCCTCTGTAAGACACTGGAAGGTCAGCAGAGTTTATGCATTCAGGTCCTGGTGGAAACTAAATATTCTGACCCAGTGGTAAAACTGCCACCAAATGAACCGAGCTGACACAAGCGATAAGATAATAGTGATATTGGACATGAATGCATCATGTAACTGGTTCTAGTGTCAAGGATTAGTGATATAGGCCCTGAAGCTACACAATATCACATGACTGGAATTGTGGTATCAAGAGGTTTTAAGTTTTTTCAACAGCAGGCTGTCAGAAAATAAAAGATGCATTATATATATTATTTATATGTTTCACATTCTGGGGACTATTACATTAAAGCTGCAATATTCCTTTCTCCAATAATCATGTTGTCAGTTTCAGGTCAGTTTGAGAATTATAAATTGAAACAACCAGCAATTTGAGTGTAATTTGATTGATTCAGGAGCAGGAACCATCGGTAAGTAGGTTATTGCAATAAAATGCAAATGACTTTTAAGCACAAAGAACTTGGGATGGAAGGAATTGCCATAAGTGATGTAGTTTTATTTTATATACTTTTTCTAGCTCTTCCACAGTAGATGGAAGTATCACTGGTCCAAGATTAAAAGGTAGTCACACCTTTAATTATTAAGAAATGATTTGAATGATTGTCATCCAACAATATAGGCAAAGGCAGATAGAAGCTTATTAAACTGTGAATGGTGTAGAAAGGGTAGGTGGCCACAACCTTTTATTCCCAGGAAAGAACTGTCAAATACTTTTCAGGACATTCATTTATAGTGAGAGGGGGTAGAACCAAAGGAATGTGTAGTTGCCTGGAACAGATTGCTAGGCGGTAATAGTGGAAGGAAATACAATAGTGGCATTTAAGAGGCTTTCAAATCAATAGATGAATGTGCAGGAGTTGGAGGGATATTGGTCATGTGCAAGCAGAAGAGAGTTAGTTTAATTTGTCATTGTGTTTGGTGGAGGCACTATAGGACAACATGTCTGTTCCTGTGCTGTACTCATCTATGTTCTAAATGAGTACAGTATACAACATCAGCATGGAGGAAAGTTGGCTCGGAACAGAAGAAAAAAATAATAGATTTATGCTTGCAACTTATTAGGTATTGATGCAAATCTGAGGATGTAGCGGTATGTTCACAAAGCAAGATTTGATTTTATTTTTTAAACAGAAATACAACATGCTACATAATATCACAAAAAGATGAAAAAAAGTGTTGACTTAACTCATTTGCTGTCCCTACTATGGTATTGTATTTGTTACAAATTAGTCCAGTATTAATATGTTTGGTGACTTGAAACTCATTTTCAAAGCAACATTAATACTCCATGTGTTTATTTTTGTTTTTAACTGGAATATATCAGGAAATCAACAGGCAGCTTTCCAACAATAATACAGTAGAGTGAAGCTTAAACAAATAGTATTTCAGCCATTTCAGAGAAATTAGTTCAAGCCTAAGAATTCTACTTCCCACATTTTTTCCACAACATAACTGAACTTTGTAAAAACCCTGTAACTGTATATGGTCAAGTACTTGATACTGTAGAAATGTTCCTACAGAACTTTCTCCCTTTCTTTATAGGGATCTTACTTGGCATGTCCACTGACATTAAGTAGAGAGCAATACATATTTGGACAAACATAAAAGATTCTGCAGCTGTTGGAAATCTTGAGCAATATGCACACAAAATGCTGGAGGATATCAGTAAATCAAGCAGCATCTAAGGAGGGAATACTGTAAACAGTCAATGTTTCATGCCAAGACACTCCATCAGGGCTGGAAAGGAAGGGCACAGAAGCCAGAGTAAGAAGGTGGGGGGGAGGGGAAGGAGTACAAGCTAGCCTGTGATGGGTGAGTCTAGTTGAAGGGTAAGTTGGGTTCGTGAGAGAGGAGGGGGTGTAGTAACAAGCTGAGAGCTGATTGGTGAAAGATTTAAAGGGCTGAAGAAGAAGTAATCTAATTGGAGAAGACAAAGGTGCTTAGAAAAGGGAAGGAGGAGGGGAACCAGAGGGAGGTCATGGCAGGCTCTTCCAAATATCAGCTCCCAGCTTCCTCCCTTGTGCTTCACATTCTTCACAATAACAGGGAATTGAGTTCTTTGGTCAATCCTACTGCAATGGAAAATTAACCCTTTGGATTGCTCGAGCTCAGCTTCATTTTAAGGGATCCTTTTTAGTGCTTTCTAGTTTCTAGGCTAATATCCTATTAATGTACAAGTGTGAGCTTTAGTTGACCAATGTGTGATTTTTTTTTTCTTTAAAAAGGATTGCTTCTGAAATGAATTATTTGCTTCTGAGGATTTCGTGGAATTATAAAAAACATAAAATGGCACCTTGTGCCCAAAGTTTTGGCATGGCTAATAACTAAAAGAATTAGAAGAAAATCCAATCCTTGCAAAGTGCTGATGAAGCTCAATGGAGCAGTTGCTGATACAGGGACTGAGGTTCTGAGGTTCAATTCTGACCTCGGGTGAAGACTGTGGATCTTGTACATTCGCTTCCTGACTGCTTCGGTTTCTTCTCAACCCCAAGTACATGCCAGCCAGTTAATTGACTGCTTTAAATTACCTCTTCATGTAGATTAATGAGAAAGAAAGGATCAATGAGAAGTTGATGGGCATGTGTGAAGGAGAATAAGTTGCAAGAGTGCAGGAAAATAAAGAGAGGAGTACTGGAACTAATGAATGCCTATGAATGACTTCCTTTGGTTATGATATAAAATCAGAATGAGAAATTTGTCCTTTGCCGTTTATGCTGAGCGTGTGCACATCGTACACTATTTGAAAAAAATAATTTCTGATTTGACGTTCAATACCCGTGTTATTGCTTCATCTGATTTGTACATTTAACATGAGATGAATGCCTACTCCAATTTGAAAATGCTAAGAAAATGCAAAATAAAATAGCAACACAATGATAACACACGTTGGTCTTCTTGTTTGGCTCAAGAAAATATTTTAGTTGTTTTTACTATAAGCTATTTTATTCAGGAATGGTTGTGAATTTCTACTTTCAAGAGATTTGCCTGGATTGTTTTTTGGGAAATGCCCCAAGTTGTCAATGGAATTGTCACCATTTCTCCCTTCATTGCCAATCTCACTCTACCACTGGCTTCTTCTTGGGGCAGGGTAACAGAGCAACAGCTACCTGCAGTCCTTCAGCTCTCCACGAGGGAACTGCCTGCCGATTGGACAATGCAGGAGCTGATTCCTGAAGAAGACAGTATGTGAAGGATCTCATTATAAAATTAATTATTTTGAGTTTATTTAAATATTTTAATAGTTTCAACTGCTTGATTCACTTCTTTATTTTTAAGTGTAATACCTGATTAATTTTAATAGTGTGTGAATGTTTCTAAAAAAAAATGCACTCAAAGCTCTTTGACAAGTTAGATTTAGAAGTTAGATCTAGCTGAGCCATTAGTTTAGATTTCGTTCTGGTTTTGCCAAAAGATGAGATTTATAACCAATCATACACATCAAGATTGCTTCTGCATGGATATGCACAGTGTGTGTGTAGGCCTCCGTTAGTCTCAATAGACTATGGATTTGCACCCTGGAAAGTTTCCAGGGTGCAAGCCTGGGCAAAGTTTTTTTTGTGGAAGACCAGCAGTTGCCCATACCATACTGCAAGTCTCCCCTCTCCACGCCACCGATGTTGTCCAAGAGAAGGACATAAGGTTGCACCAAAGAGTAGGCGAGCAGGTAGCTGAGCAGCATGTATGCACAGTCTATCACAGCCACAAAACTCTAGGCCATTGTGCCACTACTTGCAGCACAGGTCTAAATGAATTCAAATCTTTATGACTAATTAAGTGTTGCAGGTTCAATATATTTATCTCTGTCAAAATTTTTCAATTACAAGTTGTGTTTCCATAAACTGGAAATCATTAAAAAATTCACTGCATTTAAAAACAAAGCTATTTTGTCTTACAAGATTTATTAGATTGTTTGAAACAAAATGTCCTGATTGACTAAAAATAGCTATTATGTCTTTGTGAAGGTTTTAGTCCACTCCAGGTCTTGAGTTTCATTGGAATTAGGAGATATTCTCAATGTTCTGCACCAATATGCTCTGACCAGGAAGGCTGTAAGTTCAGTTCTAAATTTGTGCAGAGTTAGCTAGGTTCAGTTGCAATGCCTACTGTGATTTTGTAACTCACCTCAGCAGGACCATACTGTGAGTTATAATCCTCAACCAATGTCAAAATACTTGCATTTTGCGAGATGGTGTGATTTTGATGGGCTTCACAACTTAGAAGCCTGGTGATGGCCATCACTTTGTTTCACACAATGAAGAATGAACATTTAAGTGAAGCGCTGGAAATTTGCCAGTATTTAGGCAGATTACTTTTAAATCTTGTCTGCTGACCGAAAGTGCAAAATAAAGCACACTACTGCAATGGTGCACCTTCACCACTCCTATCCCAGTAATACCTCATGACTATAATCAAGTGAAGAGCCCAACTTCCAATGCAGTTGCAGACATAATATTGGAGGGTGGAGGAGAGCCAATGCATTGACAATCCAGGGCTCTACACATGCACACATGCCGAACTTAATGTGATAACACTGTGATAACTGCAATTACAGTTTAGAATTATGGGTTATGCAGGCAAGTGGGATAAGTATTGATGGGGATGAGGGGTTAAAACAGGCACAATGGGCCAAAGGGCCAGTTTCTACATTGCAAAATACTATGACTTGATTCACTCACAATATGAAGGAAAACACTTATAATCTAGAGCAGTAACATGCTAATAATACTGATCATTTGCACATACGTAACTAAGTGTGGTATTATATGCATGATTCCATACAGAAACTGATTTGCAAGTTGATTACAAGTGATTCTCAAATTAGTAAAGCAGCTGGCTCTTAATACAGTGCTCCTATACACCCATCGTCCAATATAGCAAGCAGCTCATAGGACAGTAACAGATTTCTAATCCAGTGTGGTAATCAACTACAGGTGTACTGTAGTAACATTGATAATGCATTCCAGCAACAGAGGCATAATCCAGTGCTGTTACTAACACATTATCCAGCGCAATATGAAATTCTTTATCCAGGGACTCATTATCAAATGTGGTAACAGACTCATTATACTGCACTCATTATTCTATACGGTTATGAACTCGGTGTGAAGGCTAGCCAGTGGTTCTGTAGAGTGTGTCTGCCACCGAGCCCATGGGCATTCTGTAAGCTTCTTTTGATTCCACGTGGTGTGTTGGATCCTATACCCAGCACATAGGATCAATCTGTTTCCTCACCATGCGAGGCACCAGTACTTTCGGAAACTCAGGTGGCTGTATCAAGTGATGGCAGCTGTCGACCGATGCCCAGTGCATGCTTTACCAATGGTTGTCAAAGCCACTGCTACCCTCAGCAATTTTTTTAAATCTCTGAAAGCTCTCAGAATTCAGCCTGAGATACTTGCACCAAGGATCAATTTGTGATTTCAGGCAGGTGGCAAATGGCAGATGACATTGCGCAGAAGTTGGAGATGTGCTGCCAAAGAGTTCATCAATCAATCCCACATTACCATCAGATGAATCAATTAGCAAGTTAATGGTAGACTAAAGATGATCTTCATATGCCAAAACATGCCCAGAGATACATAACAGCAAACGTCAGCACTACTCTCCAGAATAACCTATGGTGCACTCCACTGTACTGTAACCAGAAGTGAAGCTCATTTCTGCAGAGGGACAAAATGCTGATTACAGGCACTCCTTGCAAATTGTTGTGGAGGGGTAAGAAGATTGCATCTTCCTACCTCAGCTTTGTTGTCTCTGGAGCACTTCAAGGACCTTAACCTCCCTTTTCTTATCCCTCTTCCATAGCTGACCCTGGGTAACACTACCCTAATACATTGTATTAAGTCTCCAACATGTGCTGATGCTACCTAGCTTGCATGACCTTCCATATTTTATCAGTATTGTTATAAAAATTCCAAAGTAAACTTTAGTAACTTCAAAGTCATTGTCAGCATTCTTCACCAGAAAATATGTTCCCTAACTATTCCTCCCACGCTCCAGTCTCCGAGATCACCACCACCCCCAGATCACTGGGCCAGGTTAAAGCTGACTGTTTGAAATCCTGACATCTTATCAGATGATCCATGTACCACTTCTGGCTGCATTGTAACATTAAAAATAATGTACACTTGCTACTTCTCTAACACCATCTATCAGCATCTGCCATTGCCTCAACTCAGCTGCTACCACAACCTTCAACACTTATTGCTGATACTATTAAAAAGTTCTCTTGGTCAACCTTTACCAAATAGCTTATCTGTATTCCTATCCTATACCAAGCCTTTCGTTCCTGTTGCCAAAAAGAAATCTGCTGGCTGCCATTACACTGCTTCTGGTCCTTGAACATTGCTGCTTTAAAATTCTTAATCTCACTGTTTAAGCTCTTCTTGCCTTTCCCACTTGTGTTTTGCCTATTTGCTATCAACTCTAAAATCCTCCATTTTCTCGTTTAGAGCTTGTGCATCTCTGACTTCTATCCTACCAAAACTAATAAGCATTTTCAATAATCCAAGTTATATGTTTCCTTCCACACATCTCTCTTCTTCTTAACCACCTTTTCCTTGCTAATGTACATCCTGGTTGTTTCATATCGGCATCAGAACAGCAAATTAGAGCTGCAGATCAATATCCAAGATCCATTTCATTTTGTTGGGTGTTGGTGCAGAGAATACCAGCTCTTTCAGAAAAACTGTTTTTCTAATGCAGGCGATTGTTTGAACTGGGTGTCCACAAGCACCTTGGGACTGTCTTAAATTCACTTTCTCTGAAATAGGTAGCAGAGAGTCTAGTGTGAATACAATTCTGAACCAACCAAACTTTTTACTGAACTTTTACTAACTTTTGTTGGGCTTTCAGGGAGGGGATAACTTCACTCAATTTCACTTGCCCCATCATTGAAATGTTTCCACAACCAATGGACTCACTTTCAAGGGCTCTTCATCTCATGTCCTCGATATTTATTTCTTATTTATTTATATTACTGTTTCTTTTATTTTGCATTTGTACAGTTTGTTGTCTTCTGCATTCTGGTTGAATGCCCTAGTTAAGCAATTTTCACTGATTCTGTTACAGTTACTTTTCTCTAGATATCTTGAGTATGCCCATAAGAAAATGAATCTTAGGGTTGTATATGGTGACATGTATGTACAGAGTTTTATATGGCAGCATACATGTATTTTGATAATAAAATTTACTTTGAATTTTGAACAAAGGCACTGACCTTTTTAACATCACTGCAGACTAGGAATTCATCCATCAAGCTGCTAGAGATTGTTTCTGTCTCCCTTTCACATGGTTATCCAATATAACTGGAGACCACAAACATAATCTAACACTTAAATATTGAAGACAGAAAATGCCCAGCGTGGAATGAAAGTTTAGCAATGTGATGGCTTGCTCTTGATTATGGATTGCACATTGGCTTGATATCTGAGCTATTGTCTGACTCTAATGATCACAGTAACATTGTGGAAAAATTCTTCATTCCTACCTTGATCTGTGCAAAAATGATTTAGGTATGAACACGGCCGATGCTGGAGATTAAAACTAGGAACACTCGGCATTGGCTGTTCACAATGTGATTATTTGTGACCTCTTGCGACTTTTCAAGCTCTTTTTATGGTTGAAATTGCCTTACTGGAGATTAGTCATAGCCATAGAGTCATACAGCATGGAAACATATCTTCAGCCCACCAGTTTCAAAGTTGTGTTGACGTTACAAACACTTGTTATAATCAGCACATACAAAATACTGGAGGAAGTCAGCAAGTCAGGCAGCATCTCTGGAGGGGAATAAACTGTTAGTGTTTTGAGCCATGACCCTTCATCAGGATTGGAAAGGAAGGGGGAAGAAACTGGAATAAGAAGGCAGGAGAGGGGAAGGAGTAAAAGCAGGTGAGTGATAAGTGAACATAGGTAAGGGCTGGGTGGGTGGATGAGTGAGGGGGATGAAGTAAAAGGCTGGGAGGTGATAGGTGAAACAGGTAAAGGGATGAAAAAGAAGGAATTTGATAGGAGAGGACAGTGGACCAGGAGAGAAAGGGAAAGAGAAGGGGCACCAGAAGGAAGTGATGGGCAAATGAGGAGAAGAAAAAGGGTGAGATGAGAAAGGGGGAAAAATTACCAGAAGTTAGAGAAAACAACATTTGTGCCTTTAGGCTAGAGGCTACCCACATGGAATATGAGGTGTTGCTCATCCAACCAGAAAATAGCCTCCTTGTGGCATTAGGGGAGGCAATGGACCAACATGCTGAAATGGGATCTTTTAAATATTTTAAAGATACTCAATGACTTGGTCCCCATAGCCATCAGTGGGATTGAATTCCACAGATTCACCACCCTCTAGCTAAAGAAATTCCTTATTGTCTCTATTCTAAATGGAATTCCTTTTTGCTGTGGCTGTGCCCTCTAGTTCGAGACTCGGCCACCATAGGAAACATCCTCTACACATCTACTCTGTCTAGGCCTTTCAATATTCAATAGGTTTCAATGAGATCGCCCCTCATTCTTCTAAATTCCAGTGAGTACGGGCACAGAGCCATCAAATATTCCTCATGCACTAACCCTTTCATTCCAGGAACCATTCTCTTGAACCTCCCATGCATCCTGTCCAATGACAGCACATCTTTCTTAGATAAGGGGCACAAAACTGCTCACAATACTGCAAATAAGGTAATGACCGATGCCTCAAACAGCCTCAGCATCACATCCTTGCTCTTATGTTTTAGTTCTCTTGAAATGAATGCTAACAATGCATTTGCCTTCTTACCGCTGACTCAACCTGCAAGCTAACATTTAGGGAGTCCTGCAGAAAGATTCCTGAGTCCCTTTGCACTCTGATTTTTGAATTTTCTCCCCATTTAGAAAATAGTCTACATCTCTATTTCTTCTACCAAAGTACATGACCATATGCTTCCCTCAACTACACTCCATCTGCCACTTCTATGACCATTCTCCCAACCTTTCTAAATCCTGCTGTAGACTCCCTACTTCCTCAACACTACCTGGCCCTCCAAAGATCAAAGATAATCTTTGTATCATCTGCAAACTTGCCCACAAAGCCATCAACACCATCATCCAACATGACATATAACACAAAAAGAAGTGGTCCCAATACCAACCAATGCAGGATGCCACCTGTCACTGGCAGCCAGAATAGGTACCTTTTATTCTGATTCTTTACCTCCTGTCAGTTACCAAACTTGAATCCATGCTAGAATCTTTCCTGTAATGTTGTGGGCTGTTATCTAGTTAAGCAGCCTCATGTGTGACACATTGTCAAAGGACTTCTGAAAATCTAAGTGGACACCATTCACTGACTCTCCTTTGTCTATTCTGTCTGTTATTTCCTCAAAGAATTCCAACAGATCAGTCAGACAAAACTCCCCCTTAATTCAACCATGTTTACTTTTGCTTACTTAATTATGTATCTCTAAGTACCCCAAAATCTTATCCTTAATAGTAGGCTCCAACACCTTCCCATCTGCTAAAGTCAGGCTAACTGGCATTAAATTTCTCTTCTGCATCCCTCCCTTCTTAAAGAGTGGAGTGACATTTGTAATTTTCCAGTCCTCTGAACCGTTCCAGAATCTAATGATTCTTGAAAGATAATTACTAATGCCTTCATAATATCTTCAGGTACCTCTTTCAGAACCCTCGGGTGTAATACATATGTTCCAGATGACTTATCTACCTTCAGATATTTCAGCTTCCCAAGCACCTTCTTCTTAGTGAAAGC